>NC_090753.1:99327440-99367440 GCF_036898095.1 Palaemon carinicauda | reverse complement strand
TGCTTTCTTTCTCTCTCTTATCTAGCATGCTAGATGCTCCGGCAAGAGCTAGCTAATCCGGCAACGTGCCGACTGAACTACAGTATATATCTACAGGTAGTCAGTATATTTGCAGTATAGTATATACGGCAGATGGAAAACTAGCGTATATACCATACTAGTAGTTATTTCCAATATATCTTGGATATCCCTGCCCAGGTATTTGCTGAACCCAATCCTATAATGATAGAATAATATTTCGTCAATATTCTGATGTGAAATCAGTTTCCATTTACTCTACAATATTAAATTTCGTAAAGGGCTGGTGGTGTGACACCTCTAACTCTTAAAGGGGAGAGCCCTTATCCCTGAGTTTCCCTGATCAGGAAACTCTCTGATTTAATATTGTAAGAGAGGTCACAGCAAATATATTGGTTGGGATACACAAATATATGTCTTTTATCTTTTCTAATCAACATATCTTGGGTACCCTTGTGCGAGCTTCTGCTGGTACCGCTCCTATATCGAAAGAATGGCATTCCCTCGATACTCTGATTGTGAAATCAGTCCTCCTTACCTCACAGTGTTAAGTATAAGGGGGGACAGTGCTTTGTACACATCCTTACACCTAGGTGTTCGACCCCCCCCCATTTTTACCGGGAATTCCCCAGTTGGAGGAATTTCCTTATCTTAATACTGAGGGGAGGTAACAGCATTGGCTCGCATGGGATACACGGGTATGTGTCTCCCGCTATCTCTCTATAGCTTTCTGTCCTAAGCTATTTTTGTCAAAAGATGATTTTTGCAAATTGTTTATCAGTGTGATAATCAATTGAATACTCATTCCTGTTCTCCTTCCCTTACAGGAGGGACACCAGATGATGTATCGCAGTCTTTTGCAGTTATAAGAGTGAGTATTTTCACGGACATAATACATGCAAGTTCATGTCCCCAGAAATATTATTTCCAAATCCCCAACCCCGTCTGAGACCCTGTGACCTTACTGTCGAAGGTCTCGAAAAACCCAAGTTAATAGAATCTGGTATACAGCTCTTAACATTTACACATTTGGGTGTGAGATTTCTAAAATCTCTCCGAAACCATACCTACCTATTTTACAGCTTCCTAAAGGACATCCTGTCCCCTATCCCTCCTTTCTCCACTCCAGTTCGAGGAGAGGATGGGGGTAAACCCCCCCCCCTCTCGCTGCCAGTGCATACACGATGACAGTCTCAAGCTGTCGAACTACGGTTGGTTTGGTTTCAGAAGTTATCACAAAAATGCGGTTCAGTTGCGAACTCGCAAAAATTCGGAATTGAACAGAAGATTTCACTTATTCATTACGATAACTGGCAATTTAGTGTGTCTTTTAAAGGTTTTAAGGTCTTCAAGCTCCCGAAACCCCCCAACCTTACCTCACAAGGATAGTAAGGTTGCATATATTAACGGCACTAATGAATCTGAGCAAGACTCGAACCCCCGACTGGCAAACACCAGGCAGAGACATTAAAATCAGGCCACACCTTGTAGTGATAACAACGACAGCAGTCATTGATTTACTGTCACATCTGACTCCGCCGCCGAGAGCCGGCAGAGTGTGCCCTTGATCACCACCCAGTTAATGGCTGAGTTGGTATGCCTTCAATCGGCAGCCCGCCGATAACTGGCGGACTGCCGACAGCCCAAGGGGTTGCCAATGGTTTAGAGGGCTGCTGACTATGCGTATAGTTTTCACCACTACCCAGTCATATTGAATACTGGGTAGGATGGTGTGACTTCTGTCAGTGACCCGCTGACAGCCGACAAGTCACTGACATGCCGGAGAACTGCTAGCCATATCGGTACTGAAGTACTGTGCCAGTTAACTTACCCCCAAGTACTAGCCTTGACGGTAATATGCCAGTTGTATAGGTGTATACAATACCCTGTACATCTGTAGTATAGGACCATATCACAGACAGAAATCTTTGGTACATAACCATACAATAGAATGGTTTTCCAGTACGCTGTGCTTCTGAGCACAATCTCTTGCTGAGACCTACCTGATTTGGGGGATACACTTTCCCCCTTCCCTTTTTTCCTTACGCTGACTCTCCATCAGCCTCTTTGATTCTCATTATTAATTCCCTGGATGTAGGCGCTGCTTACGCTACTCTATCCTTATGGGCTATAATCTTCCATCGAGCTCCTTTGAAAAGGGGATGCCCTAGAATCAATAATTAGGAGGGCCGCAGCAGTTGGCTGGAAGGATTCACACGTATGTGTCTCTTCTATTCTTTTCCAGCGTACTTATCCTAAGCTTTATACAATAGAAAGGAATCTTCTATTACAGTGAAACACCGAGAAGCTGATATAGACAAACGGTCAGGTATGACCTAAAAGGAGGACGGGAAGGTTTCTTATTTCTCCTTGGGATGTTAAACAGCATCCCACAGTTACAATGACCGTTGTTCCACAGACGGTCAAATATGTACACCTTCTGATCATGCGAAGCAAAAAGACGCTTCTGGTAGGAGGGAAGTTCCTCCTGGATCGCTGGACCTTCGATCCTTGGGTCCAAGGCCTAACCAAGATGAGACTAGAATGGAAATGGACATATCTCCACCATCCTTTCCTCAACTCTTCCTACATTCCAAATCCCCTGGAAGGGTGTATCTTAGAGCTCTAGAACATACTAGCGGTAAGGAAAGTAGAGTCCATCGATTTCCAAGGAAGGCTGTTTAGTGTTCACGTGAAGGACTCAAGAAAACTCTGAGTCATTCTGGACTTGGCACCCCTCAACAAGTTCCAATAAAACAGAAAGTTCAGAATGTTAATCCTTCTGAACATAAGGACCTTATTCAGTAAGAGGTGTTGACAGTCTGGCCAGACCTGAAAGATGTTTATCGGCAACTTCCAGTCAGTCACCCCTTCCACTCCTACCTAGGATCCAAGTTACAGAAGATAACATATATCCTAGACAAGATTCTCGTCGGACTAGATTCAGTCCCAGGATCTTCACGGAATTAGCAGACAAAGTCAAGCGAAACCAAGCCTAGAAAGAGTTCAGGCAACAATGGCCCTGGACGACAAGCTGAGGTGGGCAGCACCCGAAACGACTGTCTATGAGCATCCATGGAGATAATCTGGCCCCGGAACATCGGGGATGCAAAATAACTTCAAGAAGTCTCGATTCTCTCCAGCTCAGGGGCTTCAATGTTTTTATAAAATAATTGAAACCTGCGGTCACCCTAACGCTCCTTTCCCTTGTGGATGTAAAAGGAGATTGTAAGGTCTGTCAAGAGACTATTGTAATCAGTCAGGATTCCATGACGCTATCAGGGAGGAGTTTTGAACTCTCTCCAGTTCACGATAATGACAGGACCAGTGCTATGTGCACAGCTGTAATATGCGTTAAGAGGCTGGAGAAGATACGCATCAAACGCTCAAAGAGATCTAATAGGACCAATAATGGTCATTCCCTCTTCGCTTACCCTACAATGACCAAAGGCCACGGGCTCATAGTCCATTTTAGCCCTGTAATGGTTGGAGAAACTCTCTCCACATAGATCAGACCTCCTCAGGCTGGTCTGGGGCATCGAAGCGATAATGAGGCGTCGAAACTGTTGAGGACAAGGGACATCTCATTTCATTAGGGAATGTTAGCCATCCCTTCCTTAAGGGAATGGCGCCTATCAACAGCTCGTTTATAAATGATCCGCAAGGTGACAGCAGATGCTCTTCTTGGGTTCAACCCAATAGAGTTGGAATGGTACACGGACGCAGACCCATTCCCTCCCAGACGGGAACAAATCCCCGAGCTGTAGATCGTTCTCTTCATCACGAGCGTCATCAAGATACAATCTCGATATATAGCCCCATACGAGGATCCCCTAGTGGAGGTAACAGACATCATGTCTCTAGAATAGAAGTGATGGACTTAGAAATTCCTGTTCAGCCCATCAAATTTCCGCCGAAGGCCCTCTACATGTTGAGACCCTTCCAGGGAAGAGGGGCTCTGTTGGCTCCCAGGTAGCCCAAGAACACCCCGTTCCCTATAATGAAGGAACTGAGGCTGAGGCTGGTCCTAGTTATGCATCTAGGATTATCCAGGAGGTTAAGAAGTTTTCTGCCTTCGATTTATTACAATACACCTGATCCCTTCATCTTATGAATTCCTTGCCCTTAACGGTTAGGAAAAAGACTGGGATCTCAAAAGGCAAAATAGAATTCCTTGAAGAATACAAGTCTAGTCAACAAGAAGACAATACGAGTCTTCTTGGGAAAAGTAAGCTGCTTTGTAAAGCAATAGGGACCGAAAGCAATCTCATGATCTTCTGCCTGTCCTTCTCTGTCCACCCCTATATTCAAGGTCTGGCGGCCAACAGCACGATGGCCTCTGAGAAAGGAGGCAGTGTATCCTTGGATACTATGAGAAGTCTAGTTCTTCGGCCTTGTCCCCATATGAACCCTTGAGTAAGCACCAAGGGTAGGACCGACTTTACGAGAGAGGTCACTTGATTGGATCTTTGGATCCATGGACCAATATCTATGTGCAAGTCAGCCCCGATTATACCTCTTCTATATGCCCTTTAAATGGATCTGACGAATGAAATCTTTAATAAGATTCCGAAAACATGTGCAGGCTTAGGCCTGCAGCGCCACTAAAGCCCATCTCATGGTCTTTGGACAAGGTCCTACATTATGCCTCACCTGTGAACAATGAGGATTGTTCCCTCAAGGATCTAACCTAAGAGGTTATTTTTTAGTTCGCTATAGCCTCTGGGGCTAGAGTTAGTGAAATAGTGGCCCTATCTGGGGATGAGGGCCACATTAAGTGGGAGAACTGCATCTCTTTCCTGATCCAACCTTTCTCACTAAGGATGACCTACCCTCTAAGAGGTGGGGTTCCTGGAGAATCTGCCCTCTGAAGGAAGATGTCTCTATAGGTCTGCTAGAGTGTCTAAGGTCTATCTTCATAGAACTTCTGACTTCAGGAGAAACAGCTCTTTACAGGAGAAAACTTTGGATCAAACTATCCCTATAACTGAGGGCGAAGCTCACCTACCTTATTCGCGGAGCGGATCTTGACAGTACTCCTGCAGATTAAGATCTGAGAAAAGTTGCTTCATCACTGAACCTTTCTGTGTGTGGACTTCAGCCTCTTCGCTCATTTACTGATCAGAGGTTGTCCAGTGTGTCTTACAGACACTATGCTAAGCAAGTCTATGGATTGAAGCATTATGTGGTGGCGGCAGGTGCTATTTTGGACCCTGTCGTCTAGCTCTGCGATGAACAGTAAATTGATTGGGACTATCAATTAAAAGGAGAAGGGGTCAGCATTTTTCGTTTGACCTCCCTTTGAATAAGTGTTGCCATGGTAACACCAAATCTGTTCAGAATCTCAGGTGTGAAATTATACGGATACCACTAGTGCTGTGTGTACATAGTACACAGTGTTGTTAGACTATTTCATGTACAGAAATTATAAAGAAAAGTCTTGTTAAAAGAGCTTTTCCTCAGTCTGAGAGTGGCACTCATCAATTTTTCCCTTTCAAAAAAGGGAACATTAATTTCTGTGTATGTCCCTTGTATAATTTCCTTATCATGCTACATTCATTTAG
Organism: Palaemon carinicauda; assembly: GCF_036898095.1. Classification (NCBI taxonomy): domain Eukaryota; kingdom Metazoa; phylum Arthropoda; class Malacostraca; order Decapoda; family Palaemonidae; genus Palaemon; species Palaemon carinicauda. The sequence goes on along the minus strand of NC_090753.1, from coordinate 99,361,858 downwards.
CATGTAGTCATTTATCAGGAATAAATGTCTATTAAAATGCAGTTGCGTCCTAATTCACCCAACAATTGCATGTTCAAGATGCCAGAGTTCCTTGACTTACTCATGTAAGTATTTCTCATATCATTGTATGCTTACAAACAACAGATGAGGACACTGATATTGGTTCCGCAATATATACAAGCCTTGAGACTGTTTGTATTCTCAGTGTATACTTATGTTTGTTCATACAATATATGCTACCTTTACTCTTCCCTGCAGGGGGCAGGAAGCACTAACATTGTTATGCTTAGTGATAATGACGGATAACGGTAACGTCCTTTGTCTCTATTGGCCCTTTTGGCCGTAGAAATATTGTCCCAAGGTTAAGGCACTGATGAAAATCCACAGATACATTAATTTTCTGGTATGCTTCCATCAGGACGTCATGGCTTGAGCCCAAAAGACGGATTTTGAGCGAAGCGAAAAATCTATTTTTGGGTGAGATGGCCATGACGTCCTGATGGACTCACACTTCTCTTCTATGAAAAGATCTTCACGGTTTCCCTCCCTGAACTACTGTATCTGTAGCACCATGCTCAACGCTACAAGGAATGACCGCCAGAGGGAGTTGGCGTGGTTTTGATACGATAGTAGTACGGGAACTAGGGTAACCTCTATTGTGGCTACCCTTATAATTCTGCCACGTATCTCCCTCGGAGCGTAAAGGCTATTCGGGGTGCAGATTGCCATGTGGCGTGTCAAGAATACGTCCCCTGATTATATACGATACCCTTGAGAGTAATCTTAAGGGTACTCGCGCCAGAAGTTAGAATTCTGTGAAACCTTTGGTTTGATTCTCTGGGAATATAACTGTAGTCATATATATATATATATATATATATATATATATATATATATATATATATATATATATATATATATATATATTTGCATATATATGTATATATGTATATATACATATATATATATATATATATATAGAGTATAAATATATGTGTATATATGTATATATATATACATATAAATTCATGTATGTATATATGTATATATATATATACATATATATATATATATATATATATATATATATATATATACATACATATATATATATATATATATATATATAGATATAGATATAAATACGTTTGTATTGAAAAAATATCTGTACCAAACATGTTTTAGAGTCAAATCCTTGATGCTCTTTCATACTGGTGACATAGTGTAAGTTAGATTTTTCTGTTTCTCCTCTCACACGGCTACAACCAACAACAGTCAATCCACGCCCTAAATACAAAACATATTGCGTAGGCCATAAGGATCAACATTTCTCTTATCAGTTCCAAGGGAATCGTTGGAGGATCTTTTGATGTAAGTCCAATGCCTTCCTTCCTTCTTCCCTTCCTTCCTTCCTTTCAGGATGATTTAAATGCTTTGCTCACGAAAACCTGTTCGATGGCTTCTCTCTTTGGGAAAAATAAGTCTCATTGGGTCGAGGAATTCACTCACCCCTTTCATGGTCCAGGTTCCTCGCTGCTCTCTCCACAACACAGTGATTGCGGGCACACTACTAGATGAAGCATAGCAGATACAAAGCGCTGCGATCTGAAGAAAATTCATTAATTACCTCCTACACAGACGGCACAGCTTGCATACTTTTACTTCTAACTTCAAGGGCAACTACATTTGACCCAGTAATGAACATCAAGTCTTCTTCTTCTTCTTCTTTTTTTCCACACAACATAAGTATAATATCTAAGAAAGGAACTTAATGTTAAGACAAACATTCAGTTTGTTTCGTATATTGAACGCTTCCACAACAGTTCAGTTTTCTTTGGTTTTGCTTAATGTTAGTTTTAGAGAAGTTTTAGTGAAAACAGTAACCACATTATTGAATGGTCCTCGTAAGTTTTATTGGAGTTTGAAAGTTCAAAATTGGATACAATGATTCATTTTGTAATTATTGTTACCAATCCGTGTGTTAAGCAAAGATTCAATTATCTGGAAAACTGGGAGATTGTAATACCGAAGGTTGGAAATGATGATAAAGATCTGACTTTGAAAACTCTTTTCTTAGTAAGTCTGGCAACAGCTAAGAGAGTCAGTGAAGTTCACGCTTTTAGCACGAATATTGGCTTCAGAAACGGGAAAGCCATATGCCCCTTGCAACTTTGATTCCTGGCCAAAAACGAACGTCCTTCTCATCCATGGCCTAAATCTTTCGAGATTACTATTCTCTCTGATATGGTGGGTGAAGAGTTGAAGAAAGTTCTGTGTCTTGTTAGAGCACTGAGGTTCTATCTGGACAGGACTAAAGATTTAATAGGCATTTCAGAGGCTCTTTGGTGCACAGTCAGGAAGCCTGCGCTACCTATGTCTAAAAACGCCCTATCATTTTTTATAAGACCTTTAAATAGAGAGGCTCACTCACACTGTGGTGAGGTAGACCTTAAGCTGCATAAAGTAAAGACTCATGCAGTTAGAGCTGTGGCAATTTCTGTAGCTTTTAAACAAAACTGTTCTCTGCAAAGCATCATGGATACAACCTTTTGGAGGAGTAAACCTGTATTCGCCTCGCATTACTTATAACGTGTCCAGACTCTTTATGATGACTGTTACACTTTGGAACCATTCGTAGCAACAAGTGCAGTAGTAGGTGAAGGATCTACCACTACGTTTCCCCTAATCACTAGTACCCTTGTTCTTCCCTTGGAACTTTTATATATTTTTATGATTGTACATGAAGTTTGGTCGACAATCTTTCGCAATCTTTGATTTAGTCAGGTGGTCATTATGTTCCTTGAGAGCGCTCGGAACAAGGTTATTAGTTGAGGTCCTGTCAATATAGAGGTTGTTACCCGTTTGACAGCTTCTAGAGATCTTCAGCCCCCTGAGTGGACCGCTGGATCTCATAAGGATAGCAGACATAATGAGACAGAGAATCATTGAAGTCAGCTTCCTTAACAGGTAAGAACCCTTAAGCTTGTTTTTATTTAACACTTAAGTGAAATTCCAACAATGGTGCTGTCTCTGATCCTCCATCAAGGGTGTCAATCAGCCATTGTTATATAACCAGCGGTTAAGTTTAATGTTTAAAAATTATATTCTCATAATAAAATAAATTTTTTAACATACTTACCCGCTGGTTATATAACTTATAATCCCACCCTCCTCCCCTCTAGAGACCTATGGGCATGGAAAATCGGGTGCTGGATGGAATGGTTCTGCCTAGCTCTGGTGGTGGCGCTAGTGTACACCTGGAAGTATATCTGCGATTGCCGCGAGCTTTTGAATTTCTGCCGGACGTCAGGGACTAAAGCCATTGTTATATAACCAGCGGGTAAGTATGTTAAAAAATTTATTTTGTTATGAAAATATCATATTTGCAAATTTTCACTACACAAACAGGCCTTTTTTAGCAGAAAATCACAGAGATTCACCCTAACTGGTTGATAATCTTAAAATAAAAATATCATTTAATATAAGAGAAAATTTATATTTTCTAAGTCAAATCCACGAAAGAGAACAAAAACAATTAAAAAAAAAACAATAGCACTATTGCACAACCTTCCGAGGCAGAGAGAGAGAGAGAGAGAGAGAGAGAGAGAGAGAGAGAGAGAGAGAGAGAGAGAGAGAGAGAGAGAGAGAGAGACCAAACTCTGCCAAAGAACAAACCTTGAATAAATCTTCACTACATTTTTTGCAGAAAAACACTCAAATTCACCCAAAAATTTCCTCTGAATAAAGAGTGTTTATCATAGTACTCCATGTAATGGGTGAACGGCAATTTCAAGGCCAGTCTAATGTTACTACACTTATATTATGAATATTTTACCACACATGTTTTAATTTTTATTTAGAATGACTTCTTTACTAAAAGCTCTTAGTATCAGTAGTTATCATTTTATTGTGTAAATGAATTTGTTTGTTCGTCATGATCGACGATAAAACGTAAGCAAAACATTTTCTGTTGTAGGTGACGTTTTTAAGGAAAAACCTGACATAAAATCGCTCTTATTTCATTTATTTTGAATTTTTAAAGATAACCAATACTTCATAAGATAGCAGTTGCTGAAAAAACAGGGTTTGAGCAAAACGAAAAATCTATTTTTGGGTGAGATAGCCATGTCGTCCTGATGAAAGGTTCCTTTAGGTAGCCTTTCTAAGGGATATTTGCTAGAGTGATACTCCCAGAAAAATAAACCGAAGGTTTCCAGAATTCTAACTCCTAGCGTGATTCATCCATAATATAACTTAAGGATGTCGCATAATATCAGGGGACGTAGTTTTTAGATACGACACATAGCAATCTTCACCCTGAATAGATTTAACTCTTTGAAGGGGAAGAGTGGCGAATGAAAGGAGAGCCGTTATCTAGGTACCCGGTGGACCCCCTCCCCGTACTACTACGGCTCATCATTCCGAACATGCATTTAAGCGGGAGTAGCCGCAGATAGATTAGTTTCAGGTGGGGTCATCAAGAAAGAAGGGTGAGTTCAACAGGACGACATGGCTATCTCCCCAAAAATAGATTTTTCGCTTTGCTCAAAATCCGTTTTTTGGGCTCGGCCATGTCGTCCTGATGGAAGCATACAAGAGAATTAACTTGAAAGTACTATATCTGTGGGTTTGTATAAGTGCCTTCTACCTTGAATGTGGTCCTTCTCTGGTCTCTTAGACCTGAATATGACATTACTGTTATCTGTCATTTCCACTAAACTTGGAACTAGCCTAGGGCTTCTTGCCCCCTGCAGGGAAAGTGTCGACATCGACAATAAGGATTCAAGGCTTGGTTTTCCGTAGGGATGGAAGGTAATACTTAGAGACTACCCTTCTCATACCTTGGAAATCTGTACTCTGATTTCAAGTTGGGGCCTTCTAGGGTTTAATTAAAACTCTAGTACGCTTTATTCGTCTGTAACTGAGATAGCAGCAATAAGACGCAAATACGTTTAGTATTTTACCTTGCAACTAGATTATCAAATGTAGTTACAATCGGGTATGAATCTCATCTGGCATTGAAAACACATCAGGGTCTATATTTTCTCTTGTCGAAAAAATATGTAATTTCATCAAAATGATGCCATTCAATGGAGATGTGAAACCAAATCTGACTGATTTGTACAGATTTTGGAAATGCATGAACACCTTGACGCAACGTTCACTCGGCGCTGGTGTTATTGGTCAGATATGCACCTATATGGAACAGTGTATTAATCATCGCTGTGATTCGCACTCGAGGGTAAATGTACCCATGCACCGGATTTACTGGAAAGTCCCAAAGCAGTTCACTGTTCATCGCAGCGCTAGGCGACAGGTTTTATAACACTACCCGCCGCCACCACAACATGTTTTATTTCATGTACTTGCTTCGTATAGTGTCTTGTAAAAGATCTGGGTGATCTCCACCAGTGTATGAGCGGAGTCTACCAAAGCCCCTGTATTGGAAGAAGTTCCATGAAGAAGCAATTTTCCTTGGATCGTGACCTGCGAGTGAGCTGTCAGGATCCGCTCTGCGAATAAGTGGGTGAGCTTTGCTCTCAGTTGTCTCTGGGATAGATTTTGATCCTGAGGTTTCGACTTAGAAGAGCTGTCCTTCCTTGAAGTCTGAAGTTCTACGAAGATAGATCTTAAGACACTCTACTGGGCATAGAGAGACATCTTCCTTCAGTAGGCAGATTCTCCAAGGACCCCACCTCTTGGTGGGTAGCTCGTTCTTGGCAAGAAAGGCAGGATCAGGAAAAGGGTTCAGTTCTCCTATGTCTAGGAACTGAATATGGCCTACATCCCTGATAAGGCCACTATTTCACTAACTCTAGTTCCTGAGGCTATTATGAACAGAAAAATTACTTTCTGTATTAGCTCATTTAGATTACAATCCTCATTGTTTAGGTTCGAAGCATAGTGCAAGACCTTGACTAACGACCATGTAATGGGCTTTGGAGGGGTTGCCAGCTTGGGTCTAGTGCATGCTTTTGGCACCTTATAGAAGGTTTTGCTAGTGAGGGCCACCTCAAAGGCATATAGAAGAGGTCTAGTTAGGGCCGACTTACACGCAGTTATCGTAGTGGAAGTCAGGTCTTGTTCAAGTAGGTAGATGAAGAAAGAGAGAGAAGAAATCTGTTGAAATTTCTGTTGGCCTCCTTGTTTTCACAAAGGATACCCATTTCTTCCAAGATGATTTATATTGTCTCCTGGTTGAACTTGACTAGTACTCTACAATGAAGTCGACCTTGTCATTCGAGATCCCAAACTTTTTGTTCGCTGCTAGGGCGAGAAAATCTTGAGATGTAGGTTGTTGGTTCTCGAGGATGAAGCGTAAACATTCGACTTCTGAACCAGTTGGAATAAGACTGGGTTCGGCAGATGAAACAGCTTCAGTTTCAATTCTAGAACTAGACGGAACCAATTGCTTTTGGGCCATTTGGGAGCCACTACTGCAGCTGTTCCTATGAAGGATCTTAGCTTGTTGAGGACTTTTAGCAGGAGATTGGTTTATGGAAACAGGTAAATCCGATTCTATCTGTTCCAGTCGAGAGACATGGCGTCTGTCGCTTCTGCTTGAGGGTCCTCGTAAGGGGCTACATAACGAGGTAGTTTTTTGTTGTCATTCGTTGCAAAGAGGTCGATCTGCATTTCCGGGACTTTTTCCGAAACAAAGGAGAATGAGGCTGCGTCTAGGGACCATTCTGTCTCTTTTGGCTTTCGCCTGGATAGAGCATCCACCGTCACATCGCGGAACCCTTGAAGGTGAATTGCTGATAAATGCCATCTTCTCTTCCTTGCCAGGCTGAAGATGGCTAACCTCGCGTGATTGATGTCAGGTGATCTCGAGCCTTGTCGATTTAGACATTTTACTATCACTTCGTTGTCCAGGACCAGTCTGATGTGGACTGATCTGCGAGGGGATAGTTTCTTCAACGTCGGGGAGACTGCCATAGCCTCCAAGATGTTGATGTGAAAAGATTTGAACGAGTGCGACCAATTCCCTTGCACTTTCCTTTCTTGTGAATGGCCTCCCTATCCTTCCAGGGAGGCGTCCGTGTGTATTACCACTGATGTTTGTGGTGATTGCAAGAGAATTGTCCGTGCTAGGCTCTTAGTTGTTGACCATGGCTTTAATAGCGTGCGCAATCGGGTCGGGGTCAACGTTTGTTGATCTCTTCGAGCGTTTGATGCGTATCTTCTCCAGACTCTTGATGCATCCTTTAGCTGCGCTTTTAGCACCTGGTCTGTCACTACTGCGAACTGGAGAGAGCCCAATACTCTTTCCTGTTGATGTCTTGAAATCCTATTGTGTTGTATTAGCCTTTTAACAGATGCCGCTATTTCTCTCCTCTTCTTTAATGGAAGGAAAAGGGGGTGTGACTGAAAGTTCCAATGGATTCCGAACCATTGAAACTTCTGAGCTGGAGAAAGGCGAGACATTTTGTGATTGATCTTGAAGCCCAGGTGTTCCAGGAACTGGATCACCTTTCCAGCCGCTTGCAGACAAGTAGTCTTGGATGCTGTCCGCACCAGCCAATCGTCCAGGTATACTATTATTTGTACTCCTTCGGAGCGTAGTTGCTGGACGATTGTGTCTGCTAGCTTTGTGAATACCCTTGGGGCTATGTTTAGTACAAAGGGCATGGATATGAAGACATATTTTGTCTTTTGTAGCCTGAATCCTAGGTAGGAGGAGAGGGGGCTATTGGCTGGTAGGTGCCAGTAAGCATATGCCAGGTCTATTGAGACTGTGTACGCCCCTTTTTTGGTAGAAGGGTCCTTATGTGTTGCAATGTAAGCATCCGGAACTTGTTGTTCTCGATGAACTTGTTGAGTGGAGACAAGTTTAGAATGACTCTGGGTTTGTCCAAGTCTTTCTTTGGAACACAAAACAGCCTTCCCTGGAATTTGATGGACTTCGCTTTTCTTAATTCCTTCTTGTTAAAGAGCTCTGAGGTATATTCTTCCAACAAGGGGTTGGAGTGTTGGAAGAATTCTGGAAAAGTGGGGTGGATTTTTGTTCCATTTCCAACCAAGTCCATTCGTGATTTGGCTGTGGACCCAGGGATCGAAGGTCCAACGTTCCCGAAAGTGGAAAAGTCAGCCTCCTACCTAGAATATCTCATTGTTTAGAGGTTCCTGAAGACTTGTTTCCGTAATCGCGTTCTCGTCCCCCCTTTGGGGAGTTTCCGGAGGATCCTCTTTTTGGGCCCTTACCTTTGTAGGGCCAAAAGGTGGCCGAGTGCCTTTCAAAGGCTGGATTAAACAAACACAGGTGACTGGGCTACCAGCTGTTGAGGGACCATCTGGATGGTGGTTTGTGGCTGGGCTACCATTTGAGGAACCGTGGTCATGGTCACGGCCGGAAGTTCTGCAGGTCTATGTGGTCTTCTTGCCTTTTTGTTCTTAGGCTGGGGACCTCAGTCTAATGAAGATTTCCTCTTTGAGGACATGCCCCACTTTTAGAGAAGGTTCCTATTCTCCGTGGTGGCTTTGGCAATGACATCTTGGACTACTTCCTGTGGGAAAAGGTCTTTGCCCCAGATACATGATGAAATCAGTTTGCTGGGTTCGTGTTTCACCATTGCTGCGGCAAACACATGCTCTCTACAGGTCCTTCTTGACCTGACAAAAGTATACAAGTCCATCACAAGGGTACCCATGTGAGACTTGGCTAGGATCATATACATGCCTGGGGCGTTATTTAGGCCTGCACACATTTCCAAGCAGTTCTGATGAGACAGGGAGGCGGCAAGTCTTTCTTTCGTTTCCTGTTCCCTTCTCAAAAGATAGTCTGGCAACTTTGGAAGGTTCTCATTAAACTGCTGGCCTACTATCTCCGGATCCAACTTCGAGATGGAGAAAGTTAGATGTTCCTCTTTCCCCGTCTCACAGGTGGGCATAGCCAGAGATAATGGTTTACATATCTCTAGAATTGGGCAGGGTTTGCCCTCTTTGACTGCTCTCATGACACAGTCTATGGCTTTCCCCGAAAAGGGGAAAGCTCTATAGGAAGGACCAATGAAGGTTGGGTGTTTCTTGCTCAATGCTGAGACTTTGGAGTTGGTATATCCGACTCCTTTAAGGGTCTTGGTAAAGATGGCTTGTGCCTTTTCATGTTCAAAGACAATAACTTCCTTCAGTATAGTCTCCTCACGGGTTGCAGGTTCATTTCGCAGTTTCACGTAGATATCTGGGTACACTGAAAAGCTGGGCCAGAACTGAAGATCTTCAAGGGGTATGGCCCCCAACTTCTCGGAGATATAAAGCTTCCCATTCATCATGGGTATGTGCTCCGTACCTCCAGGGGTTAGTTTTAGAGCAGTGAGGGAGGTCAGATACTCTAAGGGGCTTAGCAGAGCCCCAAGAAACGCCAGGGCTTTTCCCTTCCTGTACCTCTCTCTTCATCTCTTTGAGATCTTGCTTATTCTCCTCTTGTTCCTTCCGGAACACTGGCAATATATGCTGGATCGACTCTGGGAGCGCTTCGCTCCTGCTGACCTGTATAGCCAGTTGGGGAGTTGGGGCTGAAGAGGTTGACAGCATAGGTTGATATACCGACACAGTGAACTGAGGGTCCTCAGTCACCGTCGAAACGGATCCTTTTTCCTCCGTGGGTGGTTGAACCCCTTTTTCTACAGGGCCTTCTTGCAGTACGCCCTGTTTGGCGTCAGTGGACACTTCTGACATCCGCTCTTGGTGGATGTCCATTTCTTCCAGTGCCTTGTTGATGTTCGCGTTCACTGTCCGTTGGATGAAGAGAGGCTGGACCTGTACCTGGGGCAAAACTGCACTGGATTGAGCCCTAGGAAACAGAAGGCACTTTAGAGATTCGTTAGAGTTTTTCTGGAAGCCTCTTACTCACCTTCGAAGGGTTTCCCTTGCTGTATTCCTTGACTCCATGGTGTCAGGGATATCTTCTCCAAAGCCATCGGTCAGCAAGGTCGAGCAGTTGGAACAACCCTTCACGTCCCAGTACCTCAGGGATCCAGATACGATGCAGCCGGGGGCATGAGACCTGCACATCGTTTGCCCACAAAAGTCCTTACTCTTGTGGTTGCAGAACACAACTGTACACTTTACCATTGGTTCCTCCTGTAAGGGATAAAAAGAGTGAAATGAGTATTCAGTTGTTTACATCATTGATATGATGCATACTTAAAAATAGTAATACTTACTATTATATTCAATAGCTTAGGATAGTAAGCTAGAAAGGAAATAGGAAAGACACATATCTGTGTTTCCTCTCACAGGCAATCGCTGAGACCTCCATCAATATTAATATTTAAATTCCTTAAAAGGGAAAATACAGAGTGAAATAACTCTCGTACGTAGATCCAGAGCTAGTGAATATTTATACTAATTCCTCCACCTGTAAATTATTAATACTGAACGGTGTTTCATGAGTGTCCCGATAATCAAAGGATTCATCAAGGTGTTGAGGTAATATTTCAACCTAATCATGTTATGCGGTCCCAACAATAGAATGCGAAAGGATACACAGAGTATGTTAGAAATACTTGTACTACTATATTGTTGTATACTGTAGTTTTACCAACTACTGTATTGTTATATACTGTAGTTTTACCAACTACTGTATTGTTATATACTGTAGTTTTCCAACTACTGTATTGTTATATACTGTAGTTTTACTGGCTACTGTATTGTTGTATACTGTAGATTTACCGGTACACTACCGGGGTTAGGCTAGTGCCTGGCAGCACTAACTGATAGAGAGAGATAAAGAATGGAAAGGAGGGTTTCATATTATTATGGTTTAGCACAATAAATAGAAGTGTAGCAGGGCTACTGCCATCTACTGTCTCCTTGTCAGAATGAGAATTTTAATAGAAGGGGAGGAATGCATCTGATTCTAGCATCCATCCGGCCACAACTTTTGTCGCTGGCTGTACTTCTGGTTGCAAGGTTTGTGGATGGCAGGCCAAGAGAGGACTGAAGAATTCTCAACAGTATAATGGGTTTCCCACCTGCAGCCGTCAGGGCCGGCTCAGTGTTTCCCCCGGGGCATTCACCTCCGGTGAAGGAAGGACATAAGCAGGAAGTGGCCGATGCGGCAACCTAACCGCCGGTGGTAGGGACCCGGCCGGCAACAGAGTCAACCCGGCAAGCCGGGAGGACTATCTGAATACCGGCGAAAGAATGTTGTGACAGTTAGACCGACACTAAAGAACAGAGGGGGTAGGGAAAAGGGTCTTATAATTTACAGGGGAGAAAGGCAGCGGTAGGTGTGCCTCCTACTTTCGGGTGAAAACTAAGGAAGCATGGCTTCCTGTGCTAACGCCGTCGTGGTCGGTAGAGGAACAAAGATTATCTGTCGGCGACATTGTCGGCTATAAGACGTGTCTTATAGTTTAAAGGCGAGAAAGGCGGTGGCAGGTATGCCGCCTACTTTCGGCTGTAAACTAAGGAAGCATAGCTTTCCTTGCCGATAACGTCGTGGGCGGCAGTGGAACACAGATTCCCCTGTCAGCGACATTGTCGGCTGTAAGATAGTACACCCTGAGTTACCGTCATACTTCAAAGCCGGAGTACTCGGCGGCAAAGAAGACAGACGGTATAAGACTATCTAAGTCAAGCCGGAGTTTACTACTCGGTAGCAATGACGAAAGATAGGGTTGCCGCTTATGATGGCGGCGCTCAGGGTGGGAGAAAGGGTTTAGCATCTTTTTTCTAAACGAGAAAAGTATTGAATTATACCCATAAATTCTAGGGGGATATATATCCCAACTGAATTAATAGGAAATGATACAAAGAGGTTAAACAATGGGAATTACTTTACTAACTTATACAAAACGGGTTAGGTTAGCCTAACTCCGGTGGGGACCGCGGCTACGGTTGGTACCGCCGGGGTCGTTGTCGTACATGAAAGTAGCGTTACATATCGGAAGAGGATATATTATAATGTATGCAAATCCTCACTAGTATAATTGGCCTAACTAGCTAAAAAGTTTTCTTTTATCGCTAAATACCGGGGGCGTCGCACTACTGACTAAATAAAATGCGTTTATGATGTGCGACCGCGGCTCAAAATGGCCGTCTCCGGTGATGGCTACACTCCTGCAAACACACTTAAATTATACGAATTTAACTGTGAGAAGGGAGGCTAAAATTATACACAGGAAAGATCAAATACTCAACTTTCCAGAGGATGAAGATGCTGGAGATTGCATGATAATATTCCGAAAAACTGTAACAGACACCGAGAGAAATGTGGGAGTGCTCTTAGCTTAAATGCTACAGTTTAAAGGAATGATGAGCCGTAGTAGTAAGGTTAGGGGGGTCGACTGGGTACCTAGATAACGGCTCCCCTTTCGTTCGCCACTCTTCCCCCTCAAAGAGTTAAATATATTCGGGGTGAAGATTGCTATATGTCGTATCTAAAAAACACGTCCCCTGATACTATGCGGCATTCTTAAAGTTATACTATGGATGAATTGCGCCAGGAGTTAGAATTCTGGAAACCTTCGGCTTATTTCTCTAGGAGCATCACTGTAGCAAATATCCCTTAGAAAGGCTACCTAAAGGAACCTTCCATCAGGACGACATGGCCGAGCCCAAAAAACGGATTTTGAGCGAAACGAAAAATCTATTTTTGGGTGAAATAGCCATGTCGTCCTGCTGGAAGTTCCTTTAAAGTAGCTTCCTAGGGTATATTTAACTACAGTGATATTCCCAGAGAATTTTACCTTAAGGTACCCAGAATTCTAACTCTTGGAGCGAATATCCCTAATTCACTCTTATAGGGATATTGCATAATATCAGAGGACGTATTCTTGACACGCCACATAGCTATCTTCACCGCGAATAGCGTTAACCCTTCGAGAGGGAAAAGTGGCAAGAAACAAAAGGTGAGCCAAATTTGAACCTGAAGTTTCTCCCTTAAAAGGCTGTCCTCCCTTAAAGTCTGAAGTTCTACGAAGATAGACCTTTAGGCACTCTACTGGACATGGAGAGACATCTTCCTTCAGAGGGCAGATTCTCCAGGGACCCTACCTTTTGGTGGGTAGCTCATTTTTGGCAAGAAACGTTGGGTCAGGAAAAAGATTCAGTTCTCCCCCTTCTACAAACTGAATACTGTATGACCCTCATCTCTCGAGAGGGCCACTATTTCGCTAAATCTGGCCCCCGAGGCTAGTGCAAATAGAAATGTAACTTTTTGGGTCAAGTTTTTTAAAGCGCAATCTTCATTGTTCAGCATTGAAGCGAAGTGAAGAACCTTATCCAAAGACCATGAAATGGGTTCCGGAGGCACTGTCGGCCTGAATCTAGCACAGGCCTTAGGAATCTCGTTAAAGATTTCATTAGAGAAGTCGACCTGGAAGGCATACAATAAGGGTCTTGTCAAGGCAGACTTACACGTAGATATAGTGTTGGCTGCTAAACCTTGTTCATGAAGGTGAATAAAGAAAGATACACAGAAATCCGTTGAGATTTCTTTTGGATTCTTCGCCTTGACAAAAGACACCCATTTCTTCCATGACGACTCATATTGTCTTCTGGTAGATTTGGATTTATATTCTTCTAAGAAGTTTATACTGTCTCTCGAGATCCCGAATTATTTCTTCACCTCTAAGGAGAAAAAATCATGAGATGAAGGTTCTGGGTTTTCTGTGATGAAGCGAAGACAGTCGACTTCTGCACTTGCTGAGTCAGAGCTGGATCCAGCAACGGCAAAAACTTCAGCCGTAGTTCTAACGCCAGAGGAAACCAGATGCTATTTTGCCACTTGTGAGCCCCTATCGTAGCTGTTTCCCTGAATGATCTCAGTTTGTCGAGGACTTTCAGTAGAAGGTTGGATGGAGGGAACAGGTAAATCCTGGACCATCTGTTCCAATCGAGGGACATTGCATCAACTGCTTCAGCTAGAGGATCCTCATAAGGGGCCACGTAATGATGTATCTTCTTGTTGTCGCTCGGCGCAAAGAGGTCTATCTGCAGTTCCGGGACTTGACGTAAGATGAATGAGAACGATCTTGCATCTAGGGACCATTCTGACTCTATCAGAGTGAACCTAGATAGAGCGTCCGCCGTCACGTTGCGGAACCCTTGAAGGTGAACTGCTGATAGGGGCCATCTTTTCTTTTCTGCTAAACGGAAGATGGCCGACATCACTTGGTTGATTTGGGGTGATCTCGAACCTTGGCGATTCAGTCGTCTCACTATCACCTCACTGTCCACGACCAGTCTTATGTGGGTCGAGTGGCTAGGATATAATTTCTTCAGTGTAAGAAATACCGCCATGGCTTCCAGAATGTTGATATGAAAGGTCTTGAATAGATTGGACCAATCTCCTTAGACTTTCATTTGGTGAGAGTGACCTCCCCATCCTTCCTTTGAAGCATCTGTGTGAATGATGACTGAAGGTGGAGGTGGCTGAAGAAGTATCGATTTCTTCAGGTGATTAGCTTTGTACCACGGATTGAGAAGTGATCGCAATCGAGTCGGTAATGGTCTTCTCAGATCTCTTCAAGCGTTTAATGAGTATCTCCTCCAGACTCCTGTTGCATCCTTTAGCTGTGCTCGTAGCACTGGGTCTGTCACTGAAGCAAACTGTAGAGAGCCAAGCACTCTCTCCTGTTCGCGTCTTGATATCCGTTTGGATTCCAGAAGTCTCTTGACAGATCCCACTATCTCTTTCCTTTTCTTTAGTGGAATAGAAAGTCGATGTGACTGTAAATCCCAGTGGATTCCTAACCACTGAAACTTTTGAGCTGGAGATAGTCGAGACTTTTTGGTGTTGATCTTGAATCCTAGATGTTCCAGGAACTGGACCACGCTCTTGGAAGCCTGCATGCATTCTGTCTTGGATGCTGCCCACAACAGCCAATCGTCCAAGTAGGCCACTACTTGGACACCCTTTAGGTGTAATTGATGAACGGCTGCATTTGCAAGCTTCGTGAACATCCTTGGGGCTATGTTTAGCCCGAAGGTCATGGCTCTGAAGGCATAAAGTCTTCCTTGAAGCTTGAAACCTAGGTAGGAGGAGAGGCGACGATTGATTGGGACGTGCCAGTAGGCATCTGCCAAGTCTATCGAGAAGGTGTAAGCCGGTTTGGGCAACAGGGTCCTTATGTGTTGAAGTGTTAACATCCTGAACTTGGAGTTTACTATGAACTTTTTGAGTGTCAACGATTCCAGAATGACTCTGAGTTTTTCTGAGTCCTTCTTGGGAACACAAAACAGCCTTCCTTGGAACTTGATGGACTTTACTCTCCGAATTACTCTCTTCTCCAAGAGTTCCCGTACATATTCTTCCAAGACGGGGATGGAGTGTTGGAAGAATTGTGGGAATAGAGGTGGAGCGCTGTTCCAGCTCCAACCCAGTCCGTTCTTGATTAGGCTGTGGGCCCAGGGATCGAAGGTCAAATGATCCCGGAATAAATACAATCTCCCTCCTACCGGGAGCATCTCACTTTTGCTGTGGACCTGAGGGCTTGCTTCCTTGACCGCGTCCTCCTTTGTATCCCCTTCCTCTTGAGGGGCGTCTAGAGGAACCTCTGGCTGATCCTCTAGCTTTCGGACGAAAGGTTGTTGACTGCCTCTCGAAAGCTGGGTTAAAGGCAGGCGACTGTGTCACTACTGGCTGAGGTACCAACTGGTACGTAGTTGGAGGCTGTGCCACCATCTGGGGCACTGTGGTCATAGGAAGTTGATGTTGCTGTTGTTGTCTGTAAGGCTTGACAGGACGAGAGGGTAGCCTAGGCTTCTTTGTCTTCCTCTTAGGTTGGGGACCCTCATCCGGGGAAGACTTCATCTTGAGAGATAGGCCCCACTTTTGGAGAAGGTTCCTATTCTCCGTGGCAGCCTTGTCTACTACCTCTTTGACCACTTCGCTTGGGAAGAGGTCCTTACCCAAAATGATGGATGAGATCAGTTTCCTGGGTTCGTGTCTCACCGCAGCCGAGGCAAACACGAACTCTCTACAAGCCCTCCTAGATTTGATAAAACTGTACAAATCCTTGGTCAAAGTGGCTAAATGCATTTTGGCCACTACCATAAACATCTCTTGGTTTTTGGGGTCACTTGCCATCGTCTCCAGAGTAGTTTGTAGAGACATGGACGCAGCAAGTCTTTCTTTAGTCTCTTGCTCCCTACGCAAGAGAAATTCAGACAACTTCGGAAGGTCCTCACCGAACTGACGTCCGGCAATATCTGCTTCCAACTTCCCGACTGAGAAGGTAAGGTGGACGTCCTTTCAGTCTTTTTGGTCCATATGTAAGGTCAGGGATAAAGGCTTGCACTAGTCCAATGAGGGGCATGGTTTCCCTGCCTCGAACGCATTTAAGGTTGCCTTATACCCTTTCTCCATGAAGGGGAAGGCTCTGGTTGGAGAAGCCACAAAGGAGGGGTGCTTCTTACTCAACGCTGGTACCTTTGAGTTAGTGAAGCCCATCTCTTTCATCGAGCTAGAAAGTAAAGCTTGTGCTTTACCATGGTCAAAGACTATGACCTCCTTTGGCTCCGTCTCCTCCTTTGAAGCTGGTTCCTTCCTGAGGCGGACATAACAGTCCGGATAAGACTCCTTGCTGGGCCAGAATTCCACCTCTTCAATGGGGACTGATCCCAGCTTCTCCAAGATGATAATCTTCCCAATTGTCATCAGCATGTGTTCGGCATACCGCCATGGGTTTGCATCCGAACACAAAGGAAGGTCCTTAATGCTGAGCTTCTTCTGAGGCCCGCGTGATGCTGTGAGTCTACACATCTCCAGCTTCATCGCAGCTTCTTTTTCATCATTTTTGTTCTGCATTTGCTGAATCATTTCAACCATGGAAGAAAGAGTCATTCCAAGTTCCTCTGGGATAGCAGAACATGTCGAGGGAACTGGTTCTGGGGGCAGAACCGATGAGACCGACACCTCGTCGACCTCTTCCTCCTCGGTCCCAAGAGCTTAGGTCTGCTCCTCTTCCTGACCTTCTGCGAGAATGTCCTTTTCAGTGTACTGCGACACTTCTGACATCCTATCGTCCAGTTGGATGTCCTGTAATGCGTCCGAGACCTCCGAATCTACTGGAATCTGGACGACAGGGATCTCTGAGTGAGGCTGAGGAATTACTGCATCCGAAGATGCCCTGGGGAAAAGATAGGCCCGCATCTTCTCACTTGGAAGGTAAGGCCCCGTGGTGTTTTTCTGAAAACCCTTTACCCAATTACGCAACTTTTCCTTTGCTGCATTCCTTGACTCCGCCGACTTAGGAGAGTCAATTGCCTCAGTAATCAGGTTAGTACATACGTCACATACATGAGGGTCCCAATACTTGAGATCGCCTTTGGAGACTACGCAGCGTGCATGCTTCCTGCACAGCTCATGTCCGCTGAAGTTCTTACTGCGGACGTTACAAAACATACTCCCGCACTTGGGTTGGTCCTCCTGTAAAGAGAAGAGATCCCAATGAGTATCCAGTGAAAAGTTTCACAAAATTAAGTATACAATTTATTATTATTGTATGTAGCTTAGGATAGATAAGCTAGAAAAAAAAAAGGGAAAGACACATACATGTATTTCTTGCCCAGCCAATTGCTGTGACCTCCCATAACATTAAAACTATGGTTAAATCATATATTAGAAAACCTTTGGAATTTGTTATCCTCTAAGGATATATAAGTGTAACTCAACACCAGTTTCCAGAAGTTTTAATATTAGGGATTTTAATATTTTAAAGAAAGAACTCACTTTCTTTATACAGTACGGTCTCACAATAGGCTGCACATAACAACACATTGTATGTTGGAAAAACTTCATATTACAGTACAATCTATACTGTATTTTTCTTATTGCATTATAATGTTGAATGATATCCAAAATAACGAGAGAGCACAAGGGAATCACCGAGCAATAGAGCTACGAGATAAGGAATAAACATGGCGCTGTTGATGACGTCATATACAGACTCGAAACGGGGAGGAGAGGTACCTTAATAACGGCTCCCCTTTTGTTTCTTGTCACTTTTCCCTCTCGAAGCGTTAACGCTATTCGGGGTGAAGATAGCTATGTGGCGTGTCAAGAATACGTCCTCTGATATTATGCGATATCCCTATAAGAGTAAATTAAGGATATTCGCTCCAGGAGTTAGAACTCTGTGTACCTTAAGGTAAAATTCTCTGGGAATACCACTGTAGTTAAATATACCCTAGGAAGCTATTTTAAAGGAACTTCCATCAGGATGACATGGCCTGAGCCCAAAAAGCTAATCTATACACATATAGGTAAATGAGTTCGTTTGTTTGTTATGATCGGCGATAGAACGTAAACAAAGCAAAGGTAGAGTGTAGCGTGTTTAGCAAAAGCATTATACAAAATTGTCTTTATATAATTTATTTTGGATTTCCAAGTATACAGTAAAAGCAATTCAACCAATTTAGACGGAACGGAGGATGATGACAGTGCAAGTTGTGCAAATGAAAGCAACGAAGATGATTCCTATGACGATGCTGTCTGGATGAATCTTTAAATACTTTTCAATAGTTCGAATGGCATGGTGAAATTTGATGGTTTTTAATTTCAAGTTTATTAAATAAAGTATTTTTTCCCTTTTTTCCTTTTTTGCATCTTTTTTTTTCACAAATACCACAGTGTAGGTACCGATAACCTTCACATTTTGACTTTTCGGACAACCACCACTACCACCATTTCATCGCAAATAATGTAAACATTCCTAGTTGTCCAAAACATGTCTGGTGACGGAAGTATTGTAATATAGAAAAAAAAAATTATTTTAATTTTACATAAACACACAAGTACAGTGTATTGTATGATTATAATGAGCATATTATACGCTGTTAAGTCAGCTCTTCTTAACTACTATGTAAGTAGAAAAATTAATTATCGGTAAATATAGGGAAAATGTTAAGTTTCGGACAACTAGGCTAGCCTACCAACAGGTTCACACAATATAGTCGGAGCACAGTACTGTACTATAAATAAATAAAAATAAAATTACTGGTAAATATTCTTATTTTGCATAAACATAAAACTACATACAGTGGAGCCTCAATGGCTGAGTCGGTTTGGGCAGTAAACTCGGACTTCTTAGAATACTGTGGCGCGGGTTCAACTCCGCACCCGACCATTCAGAAAGGCGGACAATTTGCTATCCGTGTAGAAACCTCAGGATTATGTATGTAATCGATGGATAGGTTTACGAAAGCAAATGGTTGTTACAGACTAATACTGTGGAGAATTTTTTAATGGTTACGTTCTGAGTGGGAACTTAGTCCGGGAAAGTCTCCTTATAACAGTTACATAAAGTTCAACAGGGGAGGATAGGAGCACTTACTCTCGGGGCACAAACACCCTGCTAATACTTTACTGTCACAATTCACAAACCATCACTCAAATACAAAAGGGAAATTTTACTGTCCAGAGGCCTAAGCACTCCACACGTAGGATTAAGAATAATTTATGGCCTACTCTAGCTTTGTCAGGTCTATAGTCCTCTCATTCTCAGGCTCTGTTCCGGCTCCGTCCCAGTGACCCCAATGAGATGCTGGACAGTTATTTTACGTTAATGTAAGGTAGACAAAATCCAAAATGGGAGCAGTGATGTAAAGTAGTTTAAAAGTTTAAAGATAAGGATCTTTACCTTCGAAGCAAATATATTAATGCAAAGTTCCTCGCTGTTACCACCTATAGACTTACTTAGGTTTTCTCTTTAAATACTGGGTACTTTGTCCCGTGATCAACTATTCATTTCACACATTAAAATAAATGAGGGAGCAAAAATACTAAGGAGGTTTGATTAACCTAATATTGATTTATTCACAAATTTACATTGAAACAAAACGGACATCTTAACAACACAAAAATGGAATAAAAAGAGATGCAATTCAAATAATGAAAATGATGAGTTAGACACGTGGTCTGCAACAATCAAAATCAAAATGGGGTCTGGCACGTGGCCCACGTGACCCAGAGACTATGCTAGTCTCAAACCAAAATGATAACGAAAAAATATTTACACACAATCCCACCGCACACAGTCCGAATAGTGTAATTAGCCAGGTACCCTATAAAGTTAAAATTAGTCTAAGCTAATAAAAAATGGGGGAAAACTAAATGGCCATTGATGTAGTACCTGCACTCCTTTAAAGTTTAGTCCTATGCCCGAGATAGCTGTTGACCTGGTTGTTGCACTAATTGGCACGCTGCACTCTTGCCTGGCTCACCCCAAAGAATCTCACTTTGGCTGCAACTAGGTACACCAGGTTCCTCTTCTCAATCTCTCCGACCGGCAGCAACAGGACTCGTTGGTGAGACACGTTTTGGAAGAGGGGGAGCGAGGGGTGAGCCAGAAGTGGCCGGGTTCAATGACCAGGCAGGTCAGCAGGCCAGGGCAGCTTTTCGTAGAATGTGGTCGACACTATGGTCGAAGAGATCACCTGGCTTCACCTTGCCAAACAAGTGACGGTCATGAAGCGCACGGTAATCCATTGGGGTTGCCATATCGGGACTTAAGGACAGGGCAATATATTGTTGAAAGGAGTGCAGAGGAGGCAGGATTTTGTACTAAATACTCAGATAAATCTTGCTGCTCTGAGGGAGGTTATATATACAATAATCCTACCTATTCTGGCTTGCTAAAAATTAATATTTAAAATGATTAATTAGCAATGGACTGGTACGATGGGCATACATCTTAAAATTAACAAACCTTAATTGGTATTGAGAAATATAAGATGCATTAATTCAGCAGTATTGAAATTTGTATAAAAAATGCAATTTAGGAATTTAATCTCGACCCACGTAGCTTAAGGAAAGAACCAACATACGCCGTGGTTACACTAAGGCCCTCTAACGTGCGTATCTACGCTGTGACGTCACGAGCATGGCGTGCGCCACTGTCAACAAGTTTAGGTTAGTCCTCCCTATATTTCGTTAAAGAAAACTAGATGTAGGAGAGAATTTTTAAGGGGTAGCTATAGTATTAGTAGAAGAGAGCTAAAAATACGATTAAAAGAAGAAGAGTGAAGAAAATTCTTCACACCCTGGGGATAAAGGGGAGGAAAAAGGGAGAGGGGTTAGTTCCGGCAAATGTGATTCAACTACTTGTTAGTATGAGTGAGATAAGGTTACTGGCTGAATGACGAGTGAAGTTGTTCTTCACATCATCGTCCGTTTAAAGTTAACAAAACGCCTTTAACGTTAATTGAAATCAATTGAATCAAAAGTTATGCTTTCACGTGAATTTGGGGAAAATTGAACCACGCAGGCAATGTTTCACGGAAGCGTTAATATAAGTAAATGACCAGTGTTAACTTGAAACGTACGATGCAATAGTAATTAAAGGATTAAAAACACTCAATTCTTCCCACCCTAGGGGTACGGATAGAGCAAACAAAACGTAAGCCAATGACGGTCAAGTTCAGCAACAAGTCAGGCCAAATGACAAATTAAAAATTATGGGGGTGAATCCCAATCCCGGTCTGACACCCAACGTTTTACATGAAATGATTTTACATATAAAGTGACTGGCATGATGAAAGCTTTGAATTTGTCGCCTGACAAAAGGAGAAAAGTTACCTCCTTCTCGGCTTTAAAAGGTGAAAAGTTATTTGACACTAGCCTGAATGATAAAATGAGACAAACTAGGTCCTTGGGGACATCGTATTTCTGACAACTAAGGTCTTGGATGTCATTTTCAAGGGAAACGTTTGCAAGGTGAACATTAAAAACAAAGCTTAATTTCAGCACGAGCTGAAGGATGTCAGGGGGATTATAGCAACATGACAAGTTGTCAAGGCAAAAATTAAATTTACGCTTTGAGGTTAAAGCAAGTGATTGACTGAAAAAATGCTGCTGTATGACTTGGCAAAAATAATAAAAGTTTAATGTGACGTCATAAATGACTGAATGAAAATAATGAATAACGTTCAATGTACCGTTATCCTTAAGTAAATTGATTTGTAAACAGGCTCTAAGCTCCGGTGCTAGGTCTACATGTGTGACCTTCGCTAAATCCACCGTCAGTGCACAAGGTTCCTTTCTGACTGCTAAGGTCTTAACATTGTGACCACGCGGCTCTTTCTGAGGGCGGGTTTCAAATCTTGACGGGGATGTTTTAGCGTCAACACGTGTTGGAGCGGATGTCACGGGCTTAAGAATAGGACAATCAGGCAACGTGAGCACTGGTCCATGGGATAGTACAGTTTTAATTATTGAATTTACCGGTACAGGCCTCTGCTGGCCATCACGCACACGGTTAAGTTGAGTGGTATTTGCGCTACCACGAGGGGGGTCCATTTTAAGACAATGAATGGGGTTTTCTCCGGGACGGACTGTCACCGGCGGCAAAGACAAAGGGGGTTGAGGGTGATCAAACACTGGTGGCTTAAGGTTTGGAGATGAAGGCAGAGCAGGTGGGGCTGACACAAAATTACTAATTGTATGCCGTGTTGGCAACATAGTATTGAAATGAGATGATTGAACAGGTTGGGGTTTTAATGCAAAATTAATTACATTGTGCTTTACTGCCAAGACATTAAAAGGATCAACTAGGGGATCGTTAATAAAATTTTCAACGGGACGTGTCACTGAAGGTGTCGTCTTCGTTGAAGAAAAAGACTGATTAGGATTAATTATTAAATTGGGATGAGCCATGAGGCTGTTGAATGCAATTTCAACTTTACTCGAACAGGCAGCAAGCACTGGATAATTTGATTTGACAATAGGATGGCCGTAATGACGTCTCCAAAAATTCTTGTAATTAAAAAGTTCATCTCTTACTTTACCAATAAGGTTTTTAAAATGATTTACGGCTTCTGAACCCATGTTGGGAAAATCTACAGAAGCCAGACCATGAAGTGCGAGGTCTGCGTCCTCACAAACAAAGGTGAATGTTAATTCCTGTTCCTTAAGCCTAGCGTTTATCTCCTCGGGGCTAAGCGTTTCCGCCTTAGGCGGTGAAGGGTTGTTTACGTTAAACATGAAGTCCGCCATCTTGGAATGACCACGTTTTGATGAACGGATTCGTAAAAGCAAACAAAGGGTAACTGAATTTTCAAAGGAACGTGAAAATGAAACGTTACAAATTTGCACGTGTGATAAATGAATATTTAAATTTACTCATGATGGGGGAACAAGTTAAATGGACAAAAAACATATAACTCATGAAATTACTTTAAAATTCAAAGTGACCGGGTCCAACAAAGCAGACGATGTCCAGGTCACGTGACGTTAAAGACTTTGCTAAAATGAATTATATACGCACTTGGCGATAGTGACTAATTAATTTACTTTAAAGTGAAACATATTAGAAAGCACATGGGCTTTTGAATGCAAAGATTCAAGTTAAAAGTTAAAATAACAGGTCGAGGCTGACACTGTTGTGACGATTTCACAATTACGGGCGCACTAAGGCGACCACTGAACTAATCAAAATGTAGATTGGCGCACAAGGCAGCGACTTTAAAGAGCACTCTCGTGGAGGCTAAACAAATATAAAATTTCCCTCACGCGGAGGTAAAACAAAAATATCCTCGCTAAAGGACAAAAACAATATTTCCTCGCTAAAGGAAATTAAATTAACTACACGCAGTAATTTACTTACGGTAGCAAACAATTACGAACCCTTAGTTTGGGCTGTAAACAAGATCCGCCATCTCGGAACAAACACGTGGAATGAAACGGACTTGGTGTTATTAAGTTTCTACGTTACTTGTAAGAACACTTAAAATTATGTTGCGCCAATTCGCTCTGTAGGACAAGGACACGTGCTAGGTATACGGGAACATTAGTTAGAAAAGTTAAGGTTGGTTAGGGAAGGTAAACGACACAAAGGAAGGTAGACCAAGGTACAAAATGTTACAAATTAGATGCTTAGCTAGCAAAATTAGTTGACAGGACGAGTACACCGGCGCTCTAGCTGAGCAGTAAACACGGGCGTCTGAACAACAAAAAACCTTAGTTCAAGTAGCTTAGAACTTTCTGGTATAAGTGGATTCCGCCACAACACGTGGGTGAACGGATCCGAGATAAAGTGAAGTTCCTACGACAAATTCTAGTCTTTCTGTAGAGAACATTCAAGCAACAAAATAACCTGGTTACGTAGCTCTTTCCTTAAACACGTGGTCGATACAAAAAGATCATGTTGATTACAAATTTCTCTTCCCAATTAAAGTCTGGGCTTTACACATTCGACAAACTGGCTGTGTGCGCATGGGTAAGTGATATAGCGAGTTACTATATGCTTAATCAAGCTGATTAATTACGTTAATGCTTCACAAGTCAAAGGTAAAAGATCCGGTTCGAAGGACCACTCGTGTGGAGAATTTTTTAATGGTTACGTTCTGAGTGGGAACTTAGTCCGGGAAAGTCTCCTTATAACAGTTACATAAAGTTCAACAGGGGAGGATAGGAGCACTTACTCTCGGGGCACAAACACCCTGCTAATACTTTACTGTCACAATTCACAAACCATCACTCAAATACAAAAGGGAAATTTTACTGTCCAGAGGCCTAAGCACTCCACACGTAGGATTAAGAATAATTTATGGCCTACTCTAGCTTTGTCAGGTCTATAGTCCTCTCATTCTCAGGCTCTGTTCCGGCTCCGTCCCAGTGACCCCAATGAGATGCTGGACAGTTATTTTACGTTAATGTAAGGTAGACAAAATCCAAAATGGGAGCAGTGATGTAAAGTAGTTTAAAAGTTTAAAGATAAGGATCTTTACCTTCGAAGCAAATATATTAATGCAAAGTTCCTCGCTGTTACCACCTATAGACTTACTTAGGTTTTCTCTTTAAATACTGGGTACTTTGTCCCGTGATCAACTATTCATTTCACACATTAAAATAAATGAGGGAGCAAAAATACTAAGGAGGTTTGATTAACCTAATATTGATTTATTCACAAATTTACATTGAAACAAAACGGACATCTTAACAACACAAAAATGGAATAAAAAGAGATGCAATTCAAATAATGAAAATGATGAGTTAGACACGTGGTCTGCAACAATCAAAATCAAAATGGGGTCTGGCACGTGGCCCACGTGACCCAGAGACTATGCTAGTCTCAAACCAAAATGATAACGAAAAAATATTTACACACAATCCCACCGCACACAGTCCGAATAGTGTAATTAGCCAGGTACCCTATAAAGTTAAAATTAGTCTAAGCTAATAAAAAATGGGGGAAAACTAAATGGCCATTGATGTAGTACCTGCACTCCTTTAAAGTTTAGTCCTATGCCCGAGATAGCTGTTGACCTGGTTGTTGCACTAATTGGCACGCTGCACTCTTGCCTGGCTCACCCCAAAGAATCTCACTTTGGCTGCAACTAGGTACACCAGGTTCCTCTTCTCAATCTCTCCGACCGGCAGCAACAGGACTCGTTGGTGAGACACGTTTTGGAAGAGGGGGAGCGAGGGGTGAGCCAGAAGTGGCCGGGTTCAATGACCAGGCAGGTCAGCAGGCCAGGGCAGCTTTTCGTAGAATGTGGTCGACACTATGGTCGAAGAGATCACCTGGCTTCACCTTGCCAAACAAGTGACGGTCATGAAGCGCACGGTAATCCATTGGGGTTGCCATATCGGGACTTAAGGACAGGGCAATATATTGTTGAAAGGAGTGCAGAGGAGGCAGGATTTTGTACTAAATACTCAGATAAATCTTGCTGCTCTGAGGGAGGTTATATATACAATAATCCTACCTATTCTGGCTTGCTAAAAATTAATATTTAAAATGATTAATTAGCAATGGACTGGTACGATGGGCATACATCTTAAAATTAACAAACCTTAATTGGTATTGAGAAATATAAGATGCATTAATTCAGCAGTATTGAAATTTGTATAAAAAATGCAATTTAGGAATTTAATCTCGACCCACGTAGCTTAAGGAAAGAACCAACATACGCCGTGGTTACACTAAGGCCCTCTAACGTGCGTATCTACGCTGTGACGTCACGAGCATGGCGTGCGCCACTGTCAACAAGTTTAGGTTAGTCCTCCCTATATTTCGTTAAAGAAAACTAGATGTAGGAGAGAATTTTTAAGGGGTAGCTATAGTATTAGTAGAAGAGAGCTAAAAATACGATTAAAAGAAGAAGAGTGAAGAAAATTCTTCACAAATACACACACAAACACAGCCATTCCAATACCCTCTAAAAACTTAACAGACACCTCACATGTCTCAAACTGTCGTTCTAACTACACTATGACTCCTCGCTGCTGGGAGGAATCGCGATGGTGGCTAGTACAACACAAACATACACTATCGGGGTCTACGCAAGGACAGGCATAGCAGCTGGTTGGGACTACGATCCACCCCAAAAGCCAAAGCAAAGTCCTTCAAAAGAAGGCAACCTTGTTACCCCATACGAATGGGAAAAAGCACGCTTTTAGACGAAGATAAAACTATATACCATAATTAAATGAGTATATTATATGATTTTCAGTCAATCCTTCCAAACTACTAACCTATTAATGAACCTTATGCAATTATAATACCCCAACAACAACATAACAGACGTGGAGAAAATAAACATTTTCATAATTCCAGAAGTATCTCTCGTGTAATGGTCGAACCCTGACTTTTGTCATCCAAAACTGGTCTTAAAATCCCCCCCCCCCCTTTACACGGTAATATTCGGTAATAATCTTGAAATAAAAAGGTCAGTTAATATAAAATAGAAAAATTAGAAGAGAGAGAGAGAGAGAGAGAGAGAGAGAGAGAGAGAGAGAGAGAGAGAGAGAGAGAGAGAGAGAGAGAGAGAGAGAGAGAGAGAGAGAGAGACATTAATAATGTTTTTCAATTGCATATTATATTATATGTATTACCTGAACTGTTTGCGCTGTATTTATATATCTAAGTTTTCCTTCGAATTTGCTTCATTTTCTGTTAATTTTAATAGATATGTTCGCATAGAAAACGACTCCCCAGTTCAGTAAAAGTATGGGTAACTATGCTATGTGGTATTACTCTCCTGTACTTACGTTTCTTTTTTATTAAAATATTGTAGTACAAAATTAAAATATGTTTACATCATCATAACTACATTAGTGAAATACAGAAATGCATGCAAGATTACTACATTATCACTGCAATATTACTAAATTATCACTATATTAATGAGTAAGACTGTCTTTAGAAAGTGTTGGGAAGTTTTTAGTAGCATATATGATCTCATATACAGGCATTTTAAAATTGCGTCCTAAACTCGCAGTTTTTCTACATGGGGGGGGGGGGTGGGCGTTAAAGGACGTAACCCTCTCGAATACTGGAACCATACTGTACTGCTCACCAGTACTGGATCCCCAGGCAGCTCTTCAAATGCCTTCCAATATCTGTGGGACAACCGGGATGTCTGCATATCCCCCCCCCTCTGTCTGATGAGGAGACTTATCATTAAGGTAATGGCATTTCAAGACCTGCCGATGACCATAATAGCTCCACTGTGGCAGCAAGGAGAATAGTGTCCAAAACCTTCGATTTCTGCTCATAAAGGTACCGAGATAGCGTCCTCTCCTTCCAGATCACCTCATAGAACCTCACTCAGAGATATACCACAAGGCAGTCACTTCCCTACATTTTCAAGCTGGGAGTTTGTCCACCATCTCCTTTAGAGCGCAGAAAGGCTTTTCACAAGCACTGCCAAAAAAGATGTCTGGATACCTCTGTAAGTCATCTATATGTATTGGTTTCTACCAGGCAAAGTAGCTATCTTCAGTGGTTAGCGTCATGGAAGGAATTTCGCTCCTCTTGTAAGCTGAAAGATAATTTTATATGAAGTACTTGGCTTGATACCAGGAATAAGAAATTATACATGGCATACAAACAACCTTTTATTTACACGAAAAACTTAAAATACAATTATAAATGAATCGACATATAAACTGGATAACAATAGTTCTTAAAGTTAGTATGACAGATGATTTGAGATTTTCAATTACTAGGGTATTTCCTGGCTATGATCAGCTTTACTTCCTCGCCTGCTGTGAGTAAACTGGTATATGAAAAATCATTAGTTATAATATGACAATATATTAATTAACTACAACAGAAGGTATTGAATTTATTCCAAAAAAGGATATACAAATGTAATATATAAATGTAATTTATTCAATTTAAGAAAATTATGGAATAATATTAGTAACTGCTGTGAGTAAACTGGGGCTAATTGCAGGAATTAAAAACCACCAGACCACATCTAAACATATATCTGATCTGGATAAACATATCCTGAAAGATGTATTTTGCCCTTCAAATAGCAACATGGTAAAATCTAAATTTATGTCACATTTATAACCAAGTACCGGAAATATTACCCAATAAAGCCCTTACCAATACTTGAATAATCATAATGTTTTCCACAAGAAAGAGCAACGGCCATAACTGTAATAAAGACCAGAAAAATACTTTCAAACTCTTATAAATAATAAGATTTAATATAAATTATAAAATTATGGCAGGGAGGAAGGATTATTCATATTAGGCAACACAAAGGCCTTAGAGATTGAATAAAGTTACCTTTAACATATTACCCTATTATATGCTTGGTACTCACCGTATCAATCCAGGCAGGAAGACTATGGAGATGACCGAGGCAAAAGTAGGTCTTAAAATCCATACAACAAGAAATGCCTGGGATCCGGATGTCGTAAATTAGCAATGTATGCTATAGATTATTGGGGAAAGAAAAACACCCCCAAATGTATTCTTCCTAGCGTTGAAGCAGAAGGTAGCTTATGGTGGTGACTCTACAATGGTCAGGTTCTGAGTCTGCCCTCTTCTGTCGTTCTTCGACGATGTGAGGTTTGCTAGACAAAAAAGAGGAGGCGTTAGTGAAACGGCACAACAGCCCTTAACAGCCACAGGAAGGACACTTTCGAGTACCAAGCATTTAAATGAAATTAACAAATTTGAGGATTAGAAGTCCTTCCTGCCACCATAAGAATATTCAAAGTAAAAATTTAAATAGAAAATAGTCATAAGTATTTAAATACTTATGATGCGAATTTATAATTCAGCATAGTCCAGGGCGGGAGATGAAAATGTTTAATGACATTAAACATTTTCATCCAATAACTTGAATTAAGTGAAATACGAAAAAACTCAATATTAAGACTTTATACAAATAAGAAAAATTAACTAAGCATTTGTCTTGTCTTCTCTTCGCTTACTGCCGCAGCTCTTCTTTTGGGACGAGAAGACACATTGATGGAGTTATCATTAATAGTAGGTGGATGTTCAATATGGGTACTATTTTCAAGAATTGGTATTAAATTGGATATATGCAACCTCGTAACTTGGCAGGTTTTTCCCTTTTTTTACAACTGCGTGAATAATATCACCCAAGTTATTACTAAATACTTCTAAAACTATACCCAACGGATAATTACTTTGCTTGGTATATTCTTCTTTGACCAACATAATATCTCCTACTTTAATTAATTCATGAGAAACAGGGTGATATCTTCCTTGTTTATCCACAGCTTGGTTTATCAAGGTACCTAAAAACTCATTATGGTATGCATCCACCAAATAATTTCTAACATTGCACAATTTTGAATAATTTTCTGAGTATTAGATGCAGGAGAATGATGTTGATTAAAATCTGGATCATCAACGGGAGAATGTTGAAGCTCAGGAATCAAATTCAACGAAGACAACTCATATCGCCTGATAAGCTGTTCGGGTGTTATAGGTTCTGGGACATCATTAACATCGTTGTCTCGGACAACCTCTTTGAATGCTATGGTTCGCCTATTGACAAGATGCAAAATGTTACAGACAAGAAATTCAAAATCTATATATGAAAGTACATTACTCTTAATTGCTCCAAAAATTAGCCGTTTGGTCATCTTAACGCAGACCTCTACTAAAGACCCTAATGCTATTTAACTTTTGTAACATATTTAGTTTTCTGGTTTTAATTGAATATTCTTTTAATCTTTATTTGTAATAAATGATATCGTCGTCAATTAATTTCGATGTGAGGATGCTAGAGAACTTCAAACCATTCATTCATTCATTAAACAAACTGTAGTCAAAATAATCAAATTGGCGGTCATCATTAATGCTCCCAAAAACATTTTTTTTCTTTATTTCTGCTGTATGTTCATTTCCTCTAAATATGAGCAACGTTAGAAATAGGTGACTTCAGAATAGTATCGTACATATTTTCACCAAGTTTTCCTATTTGGTTTTGTTAGTGATTATGCATAATTGATTATATAATGATATTGATTATTCCACTTATCAAAAGTATACTTGACGCTAGATTTTATCTTATGAAAAACTTTCTTACAGACAAATAATGTTTATTTTTCTGTCATCCAATATTCGTTAAACATACATTCTCTTTTGGGACTTGTAAAGAAATTCACGATCTTCAACGTAACCATTATGATAACACGAATATATAACCCCCTATATAATAAAAAGCAAGTCTCTCTCTCTCTCTCTCTCTCTCTCTCTCTCTCTCTCTCTATATATATATATATATATATATATTGCCTTACAGACACCTCGCACAATTGGTGACTAACCGAGGACCACCGCCCTACCCTTTTTATGATGCTGCCCACCGACCGTGACGCTTCGACCTATGCTGCTTCGATGGAACTATCACTCTTTGCCAGCATAGAAGTGTTTACCTGGTTCCAGCGCACATAATTTCACTTTCGAAACAAGGGCGTGGCCCCCTCAAGCAACAAAGTAAACTATGTCCTCATGGCAATCACCAAGGACGCCCTCAAATACATAGTGGAGCAGCACTCACCATTGCCAGCCGCCCGTATATCAAAGCTTTTTCAGCTCTCTCAACTGCTGGTTAGGGACCAAAAGGCTTCACCCGCCTTCAGAAAATGACTGGTATTGCTCCCTTGTAACTTACTGCAGACAGCTTTCCTTGTGAAGAGAACCAACTTAATGCCCTTTGGGTACGATACCTACCTGAACCAGTATGCACCTCCATCCCCAGTGTCTATACCTTGCCTATGAAGGACCTGATGACCAAAGTCGATGCCCTTATGGACAGCCACTTCACCAGCTTTAAGATCTCAATCAACGCCTACACTCCTGACAAAGAGGACGAGTATTTAACACTGACTAAAGCCAACGTGAATGTAGTAAGACAAAGATGCCCCACCTCACCCCATGAAAAGCCGGAGCAACAACCAAGCCTCCCACCACCCACATATGCCACCCCTCACTCACTCCCCAACCAACGATCTCTACAGCCTCTTACTGATGCCCCTCAAAGGCAGTTCTGCTACCACCACTCTAGGTTCGGAGCTATTATGAAGAAATGCATGGACAGTTGTTAGTGGCCAAAACTCTTGTAAGTAGGCCATCGCTTCTGGCGGTGGCCGCTCTTATCACTAATCTTTTCCATTTACATGATGCAGATACATGTGTGCAGTTTTTGGTAGATATTGGTGCTTGCCAGTTCCTTCTACCAAAGTAACTCCCTAGTACACAATGTAGTCATCTAAGCCTATTGAAGTCCACCTGATAGCCGCCATCGTATTTGGGATCCCCTACCGTGGATATGAGACACTCACACTATCATTTTGGAGCATGTTATAGCATTGGAAACTAACCGTTACCGATGTAACACTGCCACTATTCAGTGTGGATTTCCTTGCACATTTCCACCTTTTGGTTGATGTAGTACATCGATGTTTAGTTAATGCAAACTCACACTCATCAACACTTCTTCCACCGGACTCGTCTGACCTTACACTCCACATTAACACACCTACAGATGACTATGCACTTCTCCTCATGGCGTACACAGAAGTCTTCCATCCAGAACTTCACCAAACTCCCACGGTTCCTGCAGAAGAAGGTATTTATCACTATATCTAAATGACACATCCCTGCCGTTTGCCATATTCCGGCATCTAGCCACGGATCGTTTGGCACCTGATAAGCTAACATTCGCCGAAATAGAAGAAATACACCTTTGCCAAAAGGACTCAAGCCTATAGCTGTCACCTTTACACATCGTCCTGAACAAGGATGGAACCCTGTACCCTTGTGAGGATTACAGGCGTCTGAACAGACAGAGCCTGATCCCTACCCAGTTCCTTTTATCAACAAAATTACCTCCTACTTACTCAAAGAGATGGTGTTCTCCACCCTAGGCCTCTTGAAAGGGTATTATTAGGTACCCAATACCCATTAACACAGAAGATAGCACTGAGACTGCCATAATGCTTCCCCCTAATTTGGTACATACACATTCAATTCTGTGTATGTTACGTGGACGACATACTTGTGTTTTCTTCCTCCAAAGAGAAACACCTCCATCAGTTATGCATCGTTCTTGACTGTCTACAACAGAACAGCCATGAAGTTTAGTATGAGAATTGTACCTTTGGTCCAAATTGAGTATTGTTCTCAGGGCGCCGTGTCACTCCTAAAGGCATCCATCACCTCCCTGCGAAGATATCAGCTGTTCAGAACTTCCCCAACGACATCAACAATCAAAGAATTGGAAGAATTCTTGCGTATGATCAACTATTATCACTGGTCCCTGCAAGCTATTACCAGCAATCTTGCTGCCCTATACATGTCTCTCAAGGGCAAGCCAAAACACCTGAAGTAGGGTTCCCTTCAGGAAGTGGCCTTCTGCTATGCAAAGAATGCCTTATTAACTACTCGTGTTCTCATTTAACCCGTGTCACATCTCCCTCTCCTCCTCTCCCACATGCCAGCGACGTTGCTATTGGCGCAGTGCTTAAGTGTGTGGTCAATCTCTCATCCCACCAATTGGCCTTCTTCAGAAGAAAACCGTCCAAGGCCGAATCTGGCTACTCTACCTTCAACCACAAATTGCTGGCAGGTCATTGGGTATCTATCTCTTTCGCCACTTCTCAGAAGATATGTCCTCCGCCATCCCCATTGACCACATCCCTCTGGTACATTCCTTCACTCAACGGTCCAATGACTGGTCTACCCATCAATGTTGACATCTCTCCATCGTCGCTGAATACAATTGCACCCTTCAACAAGTCCATGGGAAATTGAATCCCATTGCTGATACACTGTCAAGAAACACATTAGCCCCCATTCACCTGGGATTGGATTATAATGCCCTGGTAGTAGCCCAACAAGAAGATTCAGGGTACCAAGCTTGCAGGACTTTTTGCACATCCCTCTGTTGGAAAGACATGGCCCTTGACGACCACCCTCCTTTGTGACATCAGTAATGGTAGGCCATGACCATGAATACCACCCCTATACATCCAAAAGTGTTTGATATCATCCATGGCTTCTCACATCCCTTGTGCCAGTCTACTGCACAGCTACGGAAAACAAAGTTTATTTGGCAGGACATTACTAAGGATGCTAAGGATTTGGTCTGTGCCTGTACCTAATGCCAAACTTCAAAAGTACACCAATTCACGGATTCATGAGTAGGCACCTTTCCAAAACCTCAATGTCTTTTGACCACATTCACATTGAGGTTGTAGGTGCCCTACACACATCACAAGGACACTTTTGCCTATCCGTCTTCCTCTCAGAGTGTTTAGCGAGATTTGGTATATTACTTTTGACAAGGGTACCACGTTCATTTCTCAATTGGGGATATCATTAGCAAGCCTACTGGGTATCACCCTACATCAAACAACCGCCTAAAACCCGAGAGCCAATGGAATGGTTGAATATTTTCATTGTACCCTAAAAGCAACTTCGATGTCGCACTGCAGTGACTCCAACTGCTTTACTGAGCTTCCCTTGGTCCTCCTGGAATTGAGGACCACTCCTAAGGACAGCCTGGATGTCTCGGCAGCTAAAATGGTGTATGGCGACAAGCTGAATTTTTGACATCTGCAACCTCCTCTGGAAATCTTCAGTGCCTAAAGTCACGTTGTGAGAAAATTTACTCCCTGCCACCAGACTTGCAAGCCCCTAATGAAGCAACACATGCCGAAAGATTTTCTATACCACATTGAAAGTCTTTCTGTGCACCGACAGTAGCAAGCCACTACTAAAGTCCCTTTGCATGGGCCCTTTCCTCATCATCCTTCGGTTTTTTAATTAAAAAGACTAGGACCCATCATCGCCTAAAACCTGCATATCTCGTGCAAGGGACCCATCTACATTTCGCTGTTTATATATAAGCTCGTTATCTTATTGAACAGTGTTATTTGCATTCACCTCACCTCTATGTTAATGCCTAACAACCAGCTGGCACAAGCCCCTGGGAGAGCAGGGTGCGTGTTGTTGGCTTGTCTATCTAAATATTTAGCCTTCATTTCTAATGTTACATACAATAGAATTTGTATATTTATATATATATATATATATATATATATATAATATATATATATATATATATATATATATATAAATATCCTCATCATCATCATCTCCTCCTACACCAATTGCCGCAAAGGGCCTCGGTTAGATTTTGCCAGTTGTTTCTATCTTGAGCTTTTAAATCAATACTTTTCC
>NC_090753.1:99314165-99326940 GCF_036898095.1 Palaemon carinicauda | reverse complement strand
TATTTTGTAAGAGGCTCAGTGATCGTTTCCTTCTAAAAAATTTGTATTAAATATTAAAGTTTTATTATTAGTTTTTTTTATATCCTCCTAGATTCCATCTCTCTACACTCTGTTGCAGCCATTCCACCTATTGTGGACTTGGTCGTTAGTGACTTTATTTGTATTTAAGAGACTTGTGTATGTTTGATGGGTTTGGCCCATAACATCTGGCGACCTTGCCAGGATTTCTCGGTTCCTGTAGTCACTTGAGTGTATAGAGTGGGTTCTTGGGGTGCTTGCAGCATAGTAATACTTCTTCTCCTATATTTTTGTGTTGATCGGTGTTTATAATATTTTTTTTTTTTTGTGTGACCGTGGTAGGATATTTGTGTGGTTATTGGTGTTCAGTGTATTGGTTTGTTTTTGGATACAATTAATTTACTATGTCTGATTTGAATATCTCGGAGCTCTTGAGTGGAGATGGGTGGCAGGACAAGTTGGCAGACTTGAATAAGCCTGATTCAGAATGTGTAGCAGAATTTTTTGAAATTGAAAATCATGGGTCTGTTAGGAAGGGCTTCTTCCTTCTTAATATTTATGAAAAGGTTAAGGTGATGAAGGCAGACGGTAAACCAGAGACTAGGCAGGGGGAGGAAACGGTGTCAGTAGAAATTTTAGATAGGCAGATTCAGTTAAAAAAAATGGAAATAGATCT
Organism: Palaemon carinicauda; assembly: GCF_036898095.1. Taxonomy (NCBI): domain Eukaryota; kingdom Metazoa; phylum Arthropoda; class Malacostraca; order Decapoda; family Palaemonidae; genus Palaemon; species Palaemon carinicauda. The sequence goes on along the minus strand of NC_090753.1, from coordinate 99,326,246 downwards.
CCAAAGGTTGAAGGCTGAGGAGAGAGAGAGAGAGAGAGAGAGAGAGAGAGAGAGAGAGAGAGAGAGAGAGAGAGAGAGAGAGAGAGAGAGAGACAGCACGAACTTGCTATGCAAGCATTAAGTAATAGGGGTTCTTCTTCTTCCCAACATAATGTGTCTGCAATGCCCTGTATTAATCTAACTGAAGCTCTTAAGTTAGTCCCAAACTTTCAGGAAGTCAACGTGGCCGAGTTTTTTGTTTCTTTTGAGAGGATAGCCTCAAGGTTGGAATGGCCAAAGGAGTATTGGACCACTCTTATTCAGAGTAAGTTGTTAGGTAAGGCCCAGAAAGTTTGCGTTTCCTTGGACGAAGATCTGTCCTCAGATTATGATTCTGTGAAGGCCATAGTTTTGAAGGCTTACGAGTTGGTACCGGAAGCTTACCGACAACGCTTCTGTAATTTACGGAAGGAAAGAGGACAGACTTTTGTAGAGTTCGCCAGGGCTAAAGAGCAATTTGCTGGCAATTGGTTAAAGTCTAAGGAGGTGACAGACTTTGAGAAACTAAAAGAATTGATTTTGGTTGAGGAGTTGAAAAGGTCTGTGCCTAATGAGGTGAAGGTACACCTCGAAGAGTTAAAATTAGAAACTTTGCAGGAGGTGGCTATTGCAAGTGATGAGTATCTCCTCTCTCATAAAAATGTGATAGGGGAGGTACCCAAAAATAAGAAGTCTGGTTGGGTGAGAGTTAACGGGAATAGTAACCAGAACAGGTATAACAGGCTTAATGACAATTATGGTTCTCGTACTACTCCTGACTTGTTTCTTCTGTCATAAGAAGGGACACGTCAAGAGCATGTGTTTTGCATTTAAAAAGTCACAAGGGACCGAAAGACGTCCGGTAATGGCCATTCGTAGGAATGAGAACGAGTCAGTGGCTGAGAACTCTAATAATCAATGACTAGGCAATAAGTCACTGGCTCCTTTTCAGGAATTTTTGTCTAATGGTTTTGTTCGCTCTGGGAATTCGACTGAGCAAAGAAAGGTTAAAATTTTGCGTGACACTGGGCTGCCCAGTCTTTAATTCTCAGAGAATCTTTACCTATTGATTTAGAATGTACAAATAAGGAATATGTTTTGTTAAGTGGTTTTCCAGATACGGTTGAGAGTTTTTATTTATCATGCCCGTGTTTTTCAGGTTATTTGAAACTGGCCATATTGATAAATTTCCTATTAAAGATGTGTATTTGGTGTTAGTGAATGATATCGCCCTAATAAATAAAACTTTCCCAATTGAGTTAAATTCCAGTAATGAAATATCTGTAGTCACTCGATCGAAGGCTAGTAGTGTTGACTCGGCCGAGTCGGTAGTTGATATTGATTTGAGTAGTTTAGATCGTAGTAATAGCTTAGTTGTAGATAGTGGTGTGTTGGATAATAAACTTAATTGGACTACTAAGGAACTTATTACAGCTCAAAAACCAGATTTTAAAGACCTGCCAATTGAGTCTGGCGAAATTATTGATTTGACTGTCCCTCGATTTAAGATAATTAATAATATTTTATACAGAGTAAGTAGACCTTTTGATGCCATTAACACAGGTTGTGAAATTGTTAAACAGATTATGGTTCCTTTTGTTTATCGAAAGGAGTTAATGACATTGGCTCATGAAAATGGTTTGGCTGGTCATTTTGGTGTTTTTAAGACCACTCATAAATTGTGTGAAAGTTATTTTTGGCCTAAGATGAAAAATTTTGTAAATAGTTGTGATGCATGTCAAAAGGTCGGGAAGCCTAATCAACCAATTCCAAAGGCACCATTACATCCTATTCCTGTTGTTTCTGAACCGTTCAGGGAGGTAATTATTGACGTGGTTGGTCCTCTGCCGAAAACTCGTAGTGGCAATCAGTATATTTTAACAATTATGGATAGGATGTCTCGATATCCTAAGGCAATACCACGACGATATGTAAAAACTGTTAAAATTGTTGAAGTATTAATTGAATTTTTCTTACAGGTTTGGAATGCCCAAAGTAATTCAGTTCGATTGTGGGTCTAATTTTCTAAGTAAATTATTTAGGGAGAAGATGGCTGAGTTAGAAATTAAACATGTGACTTCTCCATACCACCCTGAAAGTCAAGGTGTTTTGGAACGATTTCATCAAACCATGAAGTCTATGATAAAAGAATATTGTTTGGTTAATGGTTCCGAATGGGATAAGGAACTACCTTATTTATCATTTGCATTTTGGTCAGTGCCGAGTCAATCTTTAGGATTTTCACCTTTCAGCCTTATTTTTGGTCATTGTGTGCGTGGTCCATTGGATGTGGTTCGTGAATCTTGGGAGGGGGACGCCCCTGATATAAATTTATTACATTATGTTAGTAATTTGGGTGAAAAATTAATGAAGGCTTGGAAGTTTGCTGGTGAAAATTTATTGTGTAGCCAAGAGAAAATGAAATACATTTTGACAGAAATACTAAGGAGCGTAGTTTTGTAGTGGGTGATAATGTGTTGATATTGCTTCTAATTCCAGGAAACTCTTTAAAAGCTGCATTTTCAGGACCGTGGAAAATTTTGAAGAAATTAAGTGATGTTAATTATTTTGTTGAAACTCCTGAAAGGAGGAGACCCTACCAGCTGTGTCACATAAATATGTTAAAAGCTTATAAAGGTCGTGACAAAGTTATTCCCGTGACATTAGTTGGTAATACTACAAAGTGTAATGGTATTAATTCTTTTTCTTTTCCAGATGTGAGTAATTTTGATGATGATTGTTTTGATGGTGCCAAATGGCCTAATGATAATGAACATTCTTTAGAAAATTTTTCAGAAATGGTTTCACATTTAAATTTAGCAGAACGGTGATCTTTGAAAAAGTTAGTTTTTAGTTATAAGGATTTATTTCAGAATGTTCCCGGACAGACCTCTGTCCTTGAACATGATGTAGATGTGGGTAACGCAACTCCGGTAAAACAATCCCCTTACCGGTTAAATCCATTTAAAAATGATGTTGTGGATAAAGAGGTTGATTATATGTTACGACACGGGCTGATTGAACCCAGCAACAGTCCGTGGTCTTCACCTGTTGTTTTGGTAAAGAAGCAGGATGGTCAATTCAGGCTTTGTTTTGATTACCGCAAAGTCAACGAGGTCACAAAGCCTGATAGTTTCCCTTAACCCAGGATAGAGGACTTTATTGACAGGATAGAGAATTCAAAATATATAACTAAATTTGATTCGTTAAAGGGGTATTGGCAAGTTCCGCTGTCCAAACGGGCAATGGGATTTGTCAGCGTTTGTAAAGTAATGCCTTTTGGCATGAAGAATACTGCTGCAACCTTTCAAAGGTTGATGAATATTTTGGTCCAAGGTTTAGAGGGGTGTGTTGTTTATATCGATGATATTGTAATTTATAGTGAAGACTGGGACACCCATCTTAAACGTATTAAGGCCCTATTTCAGGTACTTAGGAAAGCTGGTTTGGTTATAAACCTCAAAAAGAATTAGTTTGCCAAAGTAAAGGTTGTGTATTTGGGTCACGAAGTAGGATTTGGGAAAGTGACTCCAAAACAGGCAAACATAGACTCTATTAGGCATATTGAAATACCAAAGTGTCGCAGGGATGTCAGAAAATTCCTTGGGTTAGTAGGGTATTATTGTAGATTTGTTAAGAATTTTTCTGATATTGCTGAGCCCCTGACTAGTTTATTACGTAAGAATGTGACTTTTGTATGGACTAATGATGCCCAAAATGCCTTTGAAAAATTAAAGAAGGTCCTAATGAATTTCCTAATATTAAAAGCCACTAATTTTTACATCCCTTTTTCACTTGCTACTGATGCGAGTGATGTTGTGGTTGGAGCAGTTTTGTTGCAGGAAGATGCTCATGGAGTATCTCATCCTGTTGCCTATTTTTCCAAAAATTTATCCCTGACACAACGGAAATATTCGACCGTAGAGAAAGAGACTTTGGGATTAATTTTAGCTGTTAACCATTTTCAGGTGTATTTATCCTCTACAGGGACTCCGATTAAAATATTAATGGATCATAATCCGTTGGTTTTCTTGAACAGGTTTAGGAATAAAAATCAACGGTTGATGCGTTGGACCCTCTTGCTGCAGGAATGGAATTTTAGCTTTTTCACACAATCCAGGCAAAAGTAATGTTGTCGCTGATGCGCTGTCACGCATCAGTGACTGATTTAGGATTAAGTATTTAAGATTAAGATGTTAAATGTCTTGATTTGCAGGTTTTCTTTGGTGTTGTCTTTGATTAAGAGTGGTTAAGGGTACTTTTAATTTAGGTTTACTTTAGTATGTATTGTAGGTGGAGGTTAATTTTAAGGTGTTATTATTGTCTTGTGTATGTCCATTAATGATGTGTGCATTTAAGGCCCAAACCCGTTTAGTGTGAGGACGCTCTCATGAGTGAAAAGAGGCATTTTTGGAAAGTGTTATGAAGGGCCATAATATTGAGTGTTGTAAATCATTAATCATATACTGTTATGTCCCTGTTCTTTGTTTATCTTTACATAGCTTAGATGGGTCACGGGCTCACGGGTCTGTAGCACAGCACGGCCGTTTTTTAGGTGCTACAGGCTGGTGTATGAGTGGTGACCTTGGTTGAGGTAACACTAACCACATTGTGGTCGATTTATATTTTTGTTTTCGATTGTCTAGTTTTAGTCTAATAATAGGTTAGTCATGTAAATAATGCTGCTCTGCTAACCTGTGTCCACTGCTCCACTTGTGAGTTCATGGGGATATTACTATATATTTTCGTATGTTGATACTGATGTTATTTTTGGCGTGGTCACTAAGTTATTAATTGTATTAGCTTTAAGTCTTAGTATTAAGGTTAAGATTTGATATCTATTGACAGTATTGAAAGTGGTACAATTTTTTCTTTTACCACTATCTCTAATCTATCCGGCAATGTGATATAGTATTTCTAATCCCTTTTTGGAGTTTTTGTCATTTGACTTTAATTTTGTTTATTGTCCCTGTTTTATTTCATGTAGATTGAATTGCTATGTATGCTTTTGAAGTTATCCTTTTTATGTATTTCTTTAAATTTTGAGTTAAGTTCAATACTTTGCAGAAAAATTTCCTTGTGGATTTTTTTATTTTTTTTTTTTGTTGGGTGAGGAGGTGTCAGTATGTGTTAAATTTAACGTAAGTTATTTAGTTTTGGTTAAGTCACTTTGGCAGTAATTTTTTTTTTTTTGGAACGTAATAACCCTGTTTCCTCCTCCCCGACATTTCTGATTTGTTGTATAATTTTAATTACAATGAGCTTGTTTTATTTTCACGGGTGGTATTGGAGGAGACTTGGGCGCTAAATGTCCAAGAGGAGACAGTCGTTTCTGGACCTTTAAGAAGGGGAGTGTTTGACTGACTGAGTGTGGATTATGAGATCTGCCTTTCCTCATTTTTTGCTGCTGTCTTCCTTTGGGAGATTGTTGGATTATTCAACCTCGCCCTTGGTTCAGTGATTTAACCAAGTGGACCTCTCTGCCATCTGGTAAGGTGTGATTTCTTTCCAGACATCCGTGTCCGTTGATCGTCTCGCGACGCTAAAGTGATTGGTTACTTGTTGAACAGCCGTGTCCATGGATTGTCAGGCAAAATAGTGGTTCACTCTTCAGTCTGTGCCCTTGGCCCAGTTATAAAGCCAAGGGGACCTCTCTTACCTTTGGTAAGGTCTTAAGCTCACTTAAGGGAAGCAATTTATTTTTTGGTGGTGACTTAGTGTGTAATAAGTTAGGTTATTCTGACTTTTCGACATTCTATTACTTTCGGGGTCCTCTCTTAAATGTGTAATTGCATAGTCTGTCTTAATTTGGTGTAAGAGTGTTTGTTATTCGATGTTTTCAGTGTGTGATTGGATTTTGTATATTTAATGTATTTTGTAAGAGGCTCAGTGGTCATTTCCTTCTAAAAAGTTTGTATTGAATATTAAAGTTTTATTTTAATTTTTTTTATATCCTCCTTGATTCCATCTCTGTACACTCTGTTGCGGCCATTCCACCTATTGTGGACTTGGTCGTTAGTGACTTTATTTGTGTTTAAGAGACTTGTGTATGTTTGATGGGTTTGGCCCATAACAATATATATATATATATATATATATATATATATATATATATATATATATATATATATATATATATATATATATATATGTATATATATACATATATCTATATAATATAATATATATATATATATATATATATATATATATATATATATATATGTATATATATACATATATATATATATATATATATATATATATATATATATATATATATATATATATGTATATATATGTATATATATGTATATATATGTATATATATATATATATATATATATATATATATATATATATATATATATATATATATATATATATATATATATATATATATATATATATGTATTTATACTATCCACTGTAAAGCATAGATGGCCGTTCAAATCAAGTTTCTCCTTCTGATTTTACTCCTTGCATCTTCTTCCCCTAGTCCTACCACGGACCATATCCAAATTCTATATACTGAAGGAAGATAGGAAGGCTCAAAACACGAAGGTTAATATACTAGTTGCCAATAAAGTGAACACATTAGTTTGACGGCTCAGTGTTCAGATGGCGTTATTTTTTACATTGCATATAACATACAGTACATGCTTCCAATATAATGACTCACCTTCCTTCCCAGTACTATAGTAATTTCAAGCACTCCATTTCACCATACTCATATGAGATCTTTCAAGTAGTCACGCCTCTTTCCTCTTCAGTGGGAGTGGGGTGGCTTAGCTCAAATATTCAAAGGAATTGTGCATTTTGTGATATAAACACCAATTTTGGCACATGTGTACATCAATATATTGCAAACATTTCCAGATATTGGGCCATTGTAATTTCTCTTTTTATATCTGCCATATTGGATATCAAAATGGCTGCCACTTGAAATCTACATTTGCTATTACCTTTGGACATATTGAAGCTATTGATTTGATTCTGGTATCTAAATATATGTTTGGGGTATGGAATCTAATGGTCCCAATTGCCCCTTAGTATTGTATACCACAGTCTGTTATATAATTACATTTGGAAATTATCTAGGCAAATATAGGATTCAACATAACACTTTGGTGAGAAAGATATTGTTGAATACAGACATGCTACATGGTATAGTATCTGGGGATATATGAACAATGACATTCTACAATAGTCTGCTATTTGAGGCTGGGTATATGCTGGTACTGAAGATGCATGTACAGTCAGTGGTAAAAGAAGTGTCGCCTACGCCACCTTAATTTAACCCCCTTTTCTGTAGAGTTTAGAATGTCAAGTGTGAGAGAAGGTAGTAACGGGGAAGGGAGGGTTTGCCGGTTAATGCTGGTAAGAATTTAGAGGCGAGGCAAGGGAACATTTGTTAGAAAGTCAGAGATTTTCTCTCGAAAATTTCACCTCCTAATGAATAAAAATTCTTTACTCTTCGTAATCGCTCATTTGTTTAACGTGTAAAAACATTATGGATATAATATTTCAACCATGAGGACATTCACCACCAATAATATTAGATAATTCACTAATACTAGAAATCTCTCTCTCTCTCTCTCTCTCTCTCTCTCTCTCTCTCTCTCTCTCTCTCTCTCTCAAATGGTAATATAAACATATAACAAAAAACAAATTCTATCGATTACAAACAATTTGTTTACGTATTTTCATCATACACACACGAAATCTGTGATCAGTGACTAAATTCTTGGTTATATGCGCCTCCTGTTTAGTAGTGTTGTCCTCAAGCAAAAAAATTACAAAATTGATGTCGAAATTAACACTCGAGGTTTGAAGTCAATTTCTTACAGCATTTCTCGGGTTTGATGGTGATTCAACTACATTTTTTAATCTTATGTTTTTCTCTAAAATTGGAAAATCTATTTCGTGTCATAATGCATAAATGTATTTGAAGTTTTCTTTTTTTTCATGTAACTATCTGGATTCCAATTTAAATGTATTTAATCCATAATTTGATCCAGGATGGAGATTATAGCTTAGTGTTTTCCTGATGGCTTTTGACCAACCAGGAAGGGTACATCATCATCATCATAATATCCTACTCCTATTGATGCAAAGAGCTTCGGTTAAATTTTGTCAGTCATCTCTATTTTGAGCTCTCAAATCAATGCTTCTCCATTCATCATCTCCTACTTCACGTTTCATAGTCATCAGCCATGTAGGTCTAGGTCTTTCAACTCTCCAAGTGCCTTTTGGAGTACAGTTGAAAGCTTGGTAATTAATTTTAAAGATTTACAATACATATCAAATAATAGAACAGATTTTTCATATATGAGAACAGAATTCATTGTTTTTATGTGCCGTTATTAAATTGTTTCATATTTTTACTGCTTTGATCATATCTTCCCGGTTATAAAAACAAAATATCAAAATGTAATTACAATTTTAAGATGAGAAAACAATTCTTTTTTCAAGAAATTAAAGAAACTGGTACTTCCCTCGTTATTTAGTGGCTCGGCTTTTCTTTTCTTCTGTAACTTTACTAAACCCCCACCCCCTATAAAGACGTTACTAACCCTGTCTCAAAGTTACTACCGTATCAAGATTTTAGGGAATCAGTAAAAAGGGGGTGACAACACTTCATTTGCCAATGACTGTACATAAACAATGTCATGTTAACTATTTCAGCATTGGCACAAGTACATGTATGTTGTGGAATCACGTGAAGCGCCATTCACAGTCACAGAGGGCTGTGCACTGAAGGGAAGCTTATTTGACCTTGCAGCACTTCATACGCCCTTTTTTGTACTTGTAAGAAATCAGCTCAATGCAGCTGTGAACTGTTTCAGGTAGCCTGGTCTAGTAACGTGTGTATTGTCCTTCCCTAGTCCTTCACTAACACCAGTAGGTTGGTAGAGGGAGCACTGGTGCTGGCAGCAATATCTGGCCCCACACATGTCCAGCTTCATACATTGCCATCTTGACATGTTCCGCTAGAGCTGCCTTTGTTTGAGGGATGAGCTACATATTGTTCTTCCTTGCGAAGAGTTTCCTCCTGGCCTTGCCCTTATCAGTGCATTTGCTGGTTTGGTCATACATAAGAATCACGAACCTCTCGATGATACGCATATTATCGTTTGGTATATCACACGGTGCAGAGGACAGCAGCACCTCAGTAATTTCTGGCAGTACCCTCCAGATTTCACAAGCAGTCTTCTTGCCATGTCTAGCAAAACTAGACACTGTGTTGCATCCAGCTGCAGAGTGGAACATTGGCAGTTAAGGAGCCTTCTCTTGTCTGAACCCTGCTGCAATTTCATGTGCTGCTAGGTATCGGAAACTCTGGCCTGTTTCAAAAGCCAGCCACAGTTTGTCTTTTGATTTCAGCTTTTGAGCACAGGACATTGCAAGGTGTCTATGCTGGTCTACGTGAGATGCATGCAGCAACTTTCGGGTGTAAGCTTCCTCATGGTTAAATGGGGTGAGTGAGGTCAGATCTGACAGTACTGGCTGGCTGAGCACTGCCTCTACATCAGTAATGTCAAGTTGGTTGTCCTCCTGGTCAAACCATTCCTTGAAAGCTGTTGAGAGGAGCCCGAACAGTTCAGTCTTGTTGCGGTTCCCTCATAGGAAGTTGGGCTAGTTTCCTGGTATGGCTGCAGCTGCCACCAAATGTCTGTGCACGCCTTGTCCCCGCTTTGCACATGCACTACCATTCAGTGAATCACCAAGGTAAGTATCCCAGACCAGATCCAGGCGTGACACTGTTCGCTGCTTCGTGGACATATATGGGATGAAGATATGTTCTACATACTCTTCAAAGATCGTTGATGCAGCCAGTATCTGCATCTTGATGGTGGCTGTTCCATTAAGCACAACACAGGTCATTATAGGAGTCTCTGTCTCTGCGTTGGAATCTTCTTCCAAGCATGTGAGGAGATCATTCTTGGTACCAGTGCAGAGACTTTCACCATCAGACAGTGTGGGAATACATGCCTTCCTCTCATCTGGCAGCCAAAATTCTGCCGTGTCAAGAGTTCACGGACATTATTGATGGAGGCGAGCTGTTGTTGATCTATGCTCTGCCTTCTTGGAGTTTAAAGTACTGAACATTTTCTGCATTTTACGATGAATGGGGTCGTCAGGATCGAAGAGAATACCCCTTGTGTTTTCTGGACTGTGAAATGGCCTTCCCTGAATTTCCTGAATATATGTGGATGTTTCATAGTAAGATCAGACATATCCTTCAGGTGCCCTGGTATCCACCTAGCATAGTGGGAGTGATCTGGTGCATGAAACTAATGGACCAGCTCTGTCAGAGCATGAAAGTGAATCATGAATGATGCCCGCTTGAGAGAACCACATACACTAGAATCAACAGTTCTAGTTCCAGCATATCTGCCCCTCTCTGGCAACACTAGTCTTCAAACAGATAATGCTCTTTTATATCACTGGTTTCTTCCCAACAGTAGTGGTTGTAGGCAGAATGTAGCAGGATGTACTGTACTGCAGTAGTCGCTTGATGTGCTCTTCTTGCGTGCAAGACGTGGGATGCTTACAAGAATGAGTCTGCTGTACCTGTTGTCACAATTTCCGCTTTCACAAGTGCTTACACACAGCCACACTCCTTAAGCCATTCCCCAGTGTTTTCAGTAGCGCAATTTCTTTGTGGAGACCATAAAGCATCACCAACTTTTGGTCTTCACCATAGGCCTGTGGCTATTTCCAATATATCTGCTGGGTAAAAGCAAACAGTGGCTGATCAAAGGTGACCACTGGTGTCTGACTAAGATTGAAGTGTTGCACAGCATTCTTCAGGACGTCCATTGAGTGCCAGATCTTGACCACTATGTGAGCACTCTGTAGGAAGAGTGGAACGAGCGTTGTTCGGCCGATGACTCGAACTTCTGGTGGCTGTTGGCTGGCATGAAATGTAGACCAGAATGTGTTACCATTATCCACTGTATCAGTGTTTTCATCGTGGACTTGGCTTGCATTGTCTTAGTAAAATAACCTCCAGTGTTGTAACATGGTTGAAGTTTCTTAAGCGTAAAATGGTTTAGTAGGAAGATCACACCCATTATGTCAGTTGGATACCAGTGCTCTAGTGATATTCTTCATCAAAGTGCTGTTTTAAGTCTCCTGTGATCAATGATACCACCATAGCAGCTGTGATTGGTGACTTATTGATGCTGCTAATGACAGGGGGTACATCAGTGTGGTAGTGCAGCAAGGGGATGACTGTCTCTGACCATGCATCCTCAGATCCTACAACAATGATGATGCTTTGATTCCCCCTCCCCCTTCCCCTTCACCAATGTAAGAAAAATATTGTATCAGGGGGATAGCATTAACATGGACGGATTCCTTTTATGTTGTTGCATTGAGGTTGTGATCTTTGTTGTCTACAGAAGCAGATGTGAACACTTTGCACTCATTTTCGAATGGCAGACCACTCGTTCTCTGTGAAACTGTTGGCAGATATTGTTACCCATCTGTGCTGAGATTTGAAGCAATCTATCATAGGAGCTGCTCAGGCCAAGGTGTGACACATTCTCATCCAATTCTTTCCTGCACATAGGAGCATGGCGCATCATCCCAACATATGTTGGAAGTGGGGTCACCTGTGCAACAGTATGGTGGTGGGGCAATAAGTCTTATGAGAAAAAACCTGACACAATACCTTCAGGTGATACTAAGTTGCTCAACCAAAAGTGAGGTGTAGATTGCTGCCATCAAGAGGCCTCTGATTGAGGGCTAGAGGTGCAACCATATGCCCCAGGCTCGGGTTCACCGTACCACTGATATAAATTGAAAACAATTAAGGTATTGCAATACTGTGAACGTATTTTTGTTCATGGTGTACCAATTTTTGTGGTCTTCGTGGATGGGCGAATCCACGAATTTACAAATCCAACAAAAATTTTTATACACTATCAGATTTTGGTATTGAACATGGACACATTCGATTTTTGTTGGTGACCTACATTTTCTAAACCATTGTGGATTACTAATTATTTTCATTTGTTATTGTGAATATGTTTTATTTTGGTGTGCACTACA
>NC_090753.1:99304165-99306665 GCF_036898095.1 Palaemon carinicauda | reverse complement strand
AAAAGTAATAGATTAGATTTGACCTAAGATAACTATAATCAGCTTAGAGCTTTTGTTCAGAGAGTTTATGCTTCAACTGAAAACTAATAAAATCTAACCATAAAAGAAACCCTTTCTGGTACAATCTAGTGATATAAATGGTGGACTACCCTTAAACCTGCACTCGTTGGTGTAGATGCAACAGTTCCTCCTTTATTTAAATCAGATAGCTCAGTCACTCAATGTCCAAAGGAAAAGGCAACCCTTTTGGCTGATGTGTTTGACAGTAAGCAGAGTAATGAGGAACTCGAACTTCCTCATTCACGTTTTCCTGATGCTAAAATAACTAGGTTAGCTTCTCGATCTCGGGAAATTAAAGCTCTGCTGAAGGACCTTGATGTTTATGGAGGTGAAGACCCGAATGGTATTTCTCCTTTGTTTTTTTATAAAGACTGCAGATTCCTTAGCTCCAAAGATATCTGTTATTTTGCCGAAGTTAGCAAGAAGAGGAGCATTTAGCACTTGTGGTAGAATTGATAATGTTACTCCACTATGTAAATGTGTTTATAGTATCTCAAATCCAACTGATTACCGCCCATTCTCCATAACTTCAATATTATCTAAAGTTTTTTAAACTCTTCTGGCAAAATGTATTAATAGGTTAGCTGAAGGTAATCATCTGTCCCTTAGTTTGCAATAAGGTTTTTATAAAGGCTTGGGAGTAGGTAATGCACTTATTATAATCTCCAATGCTGTACAGAAATCCTTTGATTGTGGTCAGGAAGTTCGTATGATTGGCTTTGATTTTAGTGCTGCCTTTAACCGTGTCAATTACGAGGCCCTTGTTTTCAAACTGAAACAGTTGGGAGTGGGTGGGTCGTTTCTTAGCATTATTATTGATTTTTTAAGTAATAGATCTCAGAGAGTTGTTGTTCATGGGCACCATAATGAGTATAGGAATGTGGTATCTGGTGTTCCACAGGGTAGTGCTATTGGCCCATCACTTTGCATACTATATACACATGACATGTGGTTTGGCCTAGAAAATAAGCTTGTTTCATATGCAGATGATGCTACTATCTTTACATCAGTTCCATCTACTAAATGTAAATCTGGGGTTGCTGAGTCCTTTGATAGAGATTTAACTATAATTAGTGCATGGTACAAATTAAGGGATATGAAGTTGAATCCTAACACAACTCAAGGTATGATTGTAAGTAGGTCAAGGACAGTGGCTCCTCAACATCCGGATCTCAGCACTGATAATATTTCTTAAACTTTGTATGACTTAAAATTTTAGGTGTGATTCTTGGCAGCAAATGTACTTTTGAGAAACACATTATGTCTCTGTCTTTTTTAATTGCACAAAAAACTAGCTCATTAAGAAAGTCTTTTAAGATTTTCGGTGACCAATCTATTCTAATGAAGTGTTTTAATTCTTTCATTCTACCTATTTTCGAGTATTGTTCTCCTGTCTGGTCTTCAACTGCTGATTCTCATCTTGATTTGTTGGACAGAAACTTACAGTCTATTAAATTTCTTAATCCTGATCTAGATACTAATCTTTGGCACCGTTGTTTAATTAGTTCATTATGCATGTTGCATAAGATTTTTCATAATTCTGACCATCTTTTACATTTAGATTTTCTTGGAAGTTCCAGCCTGTTTGTAATACTAGGCATGCAGTTAATTCTAAATATTCAGTCCTTCTCCATCATGAGGCTCAATACTACACAGCATTCCAGAAGTTTTGTTTCAGCAGTGACCAATTTGTGGAATGATCTTCCTAATCGGGTAGTTGAGTCCGTAGAAATTGATAAGTTCAAACTCATAGCAAACGTTTTCATGTTGAACAGGCTGATATAAGTCTATTTATAGTCTATATATGAATTAACTGTTTTAATGTTGTTAATGTTTTTTAAAATATTTAATTTTAATTTTTCATTACTTTTTATATCTTTCATTTATTTCCTTGTTTCCTATCCTCACTGAGCTATTTTTACCTGATTGAGCCCTTGAGCTTATAGCATCTAGATTTTCCAACTAGGGTAGTAGCTTGGCTAATAATAATAATAATAATAATAATAATAATAATAATAATAATAATAATAATAATAATAATAATGATAATGATAATAATAATAATAATAAGAAGAAGAAGAAGAAGAAGATGAAGAAGAAGAAGAAGAAGAAGAAGAAGAAGAAGAAGAAGAAGAAGAAGTAGCGAAACTCGCTGAACTTTACGCAAAATGTTCAGCTTAGCAAAAAGTATCATTATATTATTTCACAAAAAGAGAGATACAAAATGCCACCAAACAAATTTACTCTCAATAATATATGAAATATTTGCAATGATCATATTAGGCAAAACAGGAAGAAAGCTTGACTTTAATCAGCTAAGAGAGCAGGCAGGTTTTAGAAGTGGATATCAAACAACTGACCAGATCCATGTAATTAACCAGTTAATGGGGAAAAAAGGGATTATGACAAACCACTATATATAGTATGGTATTTAAAGACT
>NC_090753.1:99291665-99299165 GCF_036898095.1 Palaemon carinicauda | reverse complement strand
ATATTTAATATATAATATGATATTTATGCAGATAAAAATATACCAAAATATCACAAATTCTATAGGGAACAAGAATATATATAGATAGGGCAACTTACGCTTCGGTTATGTCCACAAAATGGCCGCCAACCACACTGACTCAGACTCCCTAATCTGCCACTTGAAATGTAGGAAGGGTATGTCAATTTCAAGGTGTTATTTACTAATCTAATTATTATTGGATATGCATAAAAATTGTATGGTGGGTTGCTGGATAATTGTCGATTATTTTACGACTATAAAATTAAAATTCTGACCCAAAAATTTTTTTTTGAAGGGAAATAAAATCGAAAAAAAAATGTAAAATATAATATTTTAGCTAAATAATTTGATGATATTCAATCAAAAAAGAAGTAAACAAAATTTTCCGACAAATAAACATCTAGAGGAATCATTACTCTGTGATAGTTCCTTAGTACGTAGTAATTTTGAAAGAATTGGGAAAAAACGAAAAAATGGCAATCACCGGAAAATCGAACACATACCTATATATACGCCATATCTGGCTAAAAAAAAGATAGGCATGGGTAGCCAGATCATCTAGAAATACTTTCCAACACTATAAAAATATAAGTTTTGCGACACTACTTGCCAATTCCTTACGGTAACATGACTAAGCAAAAAAATGCAAAACAAATAAAAAGAGGCATTCGCGGAAAAATGGCTAACATTCTAATATACGGCATTTCAGAAAAAAAAATTCAGCCACGTGCTAGGCAAACCATCAAGGCACATTTTCCGACAAATAAACATCTAAATGAATCATTACTCTGTGATAGTTCCTTAGTACGTAGTAATTTTGAAAGAAATGGGAAAAAACAAAAAAATGGCAATCACAGGAAAATCGAACACATACCTATATATACGCCATATCTGGCTAAAAAAAAAAGATAGGCATGGGTGGCCAGATCATCTAGAAACACTTTCCAACACTATAAAAATATAAGTTTTGCGACACTACTTGCCAATTCCTTACGGTAACATGACTAAGCAAAAAAATGCAAAACAAATAAAAAGGGGCACTCGTGGAAAAATGGCCATTCTAATATACGACATTTCAGAAAAAAAAAAATTTCAGCCACGTGCTAGGCAAACCATCAATGCACATTTTCCGACAAATAAACATATAAATGAATCATTACTCTGTGATAGTTCCTTAGTACGTAGTAATTTTGAAAGAAATGGGAAAAAACGAAAAAATGGCAATCACAGGAAAATCGAACACATACTTATAATACGCCATATCTGGCTAAAAAAAAATAGGCATGGGTAGCCAGATCATCTAGAAACACTTTCCAACACTATAAAAATATAAGTTTTGCGACACTTCTTTCCAATTCCTTACGGTAACATGACTAAGCAAAAAAATGCAAAACAAATAAAAAGGGGCACTCGCGGAAAAATGCCCAACATTCTAATATACGGCATCTCAGATAAAAAAAAAGACATGCACGTGTTAGCCCAACCATCAAGGCACACTTTCTAACACATAAACATGAAAAAAAAATCAATAATATACGGCAATTCCTTACTACGTAGTAAATTTTTACAAATATTAAAAAAAAAACAGAAATTGGCAACCGCAGTTAAATACCCAATATACCAATAACTACGTCGTATCTGACAAAAACAAAATCACGCATGGGTAGCCAGATCATCTAGACACACTTTCCAACACTAAAAAAGCAAAAGTTTTACGATACTATTTGGCAATATCTTACGGAAAAACGACTTGGCAAAAAAATGAAAAAAAATGAAAAAGGGGCACTCGCGGTAAAATGCCCGACATTCTAATATACGGCATCTCAGATAAAAAAAAAGACATGCACGTGTTAGCCCAACCATCAAGGCACTCTTTCTAACACATAAACATGAAAAAAAAATGAATAATATACGGCAATTCCTTACTACGTAGTAATTTTTACAAATATTGAAAAAAAACAGAAATTGGTAACCGCAGTTAAATACCCAATATACCAATAACTACGTCGTATCTGACAAAAACAAAGTCACGCATGGGTAGCCAGATCATCTAGACACACTTTCCAACACTAAACAAGCAAAAGTTTTACGACACTATTTGGCAATATCTTACGGAAAAATGACTTGGCAAAAAAATGAAAAAAAATGAAAAAGGGGCACTCGCGGTAAAATGGTCCTCGTGGTGATGAACGACATTTTAACTAAAAAAAAATCATGCACATGGTAGCCAAACAATCCACCAAGACTTTCCACAACTGATAACCTATACAAGTTGAACCATTCTACGACAATTTCATAATACGTAATAACTTTGATAATTATGCAAATTACCTTAGAAGGGTAAACTCGGTCGCGCTCGACCCCGACGCGTCTCAGAAATCGGGGAAGGAGTATAGCTACAGCAATGCACATCTGGACACTACTAGAGCGTGTAGGGGAGACACCTCCTGCAGGTCGATCACCCACAAATTCAGTCACGGGGGTGAGTCACGTGAGAAAAACCTGTTTTTTTTTTACGCTCGGGGTCGCGAACGACCCATCGTACCTATCCAGGGTTAATCTTGGTCAGACACCAGTGGTCACCTTTGATCAACCACTGTTTGCTTTTACCCAGCCGATACAGTGGAAATAGCCACAGGCCTATGGTAAAGACCAAAAGTTGATGATGTTTTATGGTCTCCACATAGAAATTGCGCCACTGAAAACACTGGGAGAAGGGCTTCAGGGGAGTAGCTGGGTTTAAGCACTTGTGGAAGCGGAAATTGAGACAACATGTACAGCAGACTCATTCTTGCAAGCATCCCATGTCTTGCACATAAGAAGAGCATATCAAACAACTGCAGCAGTACAGTACATCCTGCTATATTCTGCCTACAATGAC
Source organism: Palaemon carinicauda (assembly GCF_036898095.1). Taxonomy (NCBI): domain Eukaryota; kingdom Metazoa; phylum Arthropoda; class Malacostraca; order Decapoda; family Palaemonidae; genus Palaemon; species Palaemon carinicauda. Next base: position 99,296,263 of record NC_090753.1, on the reverse strand, counting down.
TACTGTTGGGGAGAAACCAGTGATATAAAAGAATATTATCTGTTTGAAGACTGGTGTTGCCAGAGAGGAGAACACATCCCCCAATTTTGCTACTGGCAGATATGCAGGAACTAGAACTGTTGGTTCTAGTGTATGTGGTTCTCTCAGGCGGGGATCATTCATGATTTACTTTCATGCACTGACAGAGCTGGTCCCCTGGTTCCATGCACTAGATCACACCCACTATGCTAAGTGGATACCAGGGCACCTGAAAGACATGGCTGATCTTACTATGAAACACCCAGATATATCCAGAAAATTCAGGGAAGGCCATTTCACAGTCCAGAAAACATAAGGGGTGTTCTCTTCAATCCTGACGACCTCATTCATCGTAAAATGCAGAATATGTTCAGCACTTTAAACTCCAAGAAGGCAGAGCAAAGAACAACAATAGCTCGCCTCCATCAATAATGTCTGTGAACTCTTGACACGGCAGTATTTTGGCTGCCAGACGAGGGATGGAGACCTTGAGGAGTTCTTCTTTCATGAGAGGCAGGCATGTTTTCCCACACTGTCTCATGGTGGAAGTCTCTACACTGGTACCAAGAATGATCTCACATGCTTGGAAGAAGTTTCCAACGCAGAGACAGAGACTCCTGTAATGAACTGTGTTGTGCTCAATGGAACAGCCACCATCAACATGCAGATACTGGCTGCATCAAAGATCTTTAAAGAGTATGTGGAACACATCTTCATCCCATATATGTCCATGAAGTAGCGAACAGTGTCACGCCTGGATCTGGTCTGGGATACTTACCTTGGTGATTCACTGAATGGTAGTGCATATGCAAAGCGGGGACATAGTGTGCGTAGACGTTTGGTGGCAGCTGCAGCCATACCAGGAATCTGGCACAATTTCCTATGAGGAAACAGCAACAAGACTGGGCTGTTCGGGCTCCTCTCAGCAGCTTTCATGGAATGGTATGACCAGGACAATCAACTCGACATTGCTGATGTAGAGGCAGTGCTAAGCAAGCCAGTACTGTCAGATCTGACCTCACTCACTCATGTAACCATGAACAAGCTGACACCTGGAAGTAGCTGCACGCATCTCACGTAGCCCACCATGGACACCATGCAATATTCATCTGGACTGTGCTGGCAGTGTCCCATGCCCAAAAGCTGAAATCAGATGACAAACTGTGGCTGGCTTTTGAAACAGGCCAGAGTTTCCGATACCTAGCAGCACATGAAATTGCAGCTGGGTTCAGACGAGAAAAAGCTCGTGCACTGCCAATGTTCCACTCTGTAACTGGATGCAACACAGTGTCTAGTTTTGCTAGACATGGCATGAAGACTGCTATTGAAATCTGGAAGGTACTGCCAGAACTTACTGAGGCGCTTCTGCTGGTGTCCTCTGCACCGCGTGACATACCAGACGATAATATGCGTATCATCGAGAGATTCGTGATTCTTATGTATAACCAAACCAGCAAATGCACTGATATTGACAAGGCCAGGAGGAAATTCTTCGCAAGGAAGAACAATATGTAGCTCATCCCTCAAACGAAGGCAGCTCTAGCGGAACATGTCAAGATGGCAATGTATGAAGCTAGACATGTGTGGGGCCAGATATTGCTGCCAGCACCAGTGCTCCCTCCAATAACCTACTGGGGTTAGTGAAGGACTAGGGAAGGACAATACACACGTTACTAGACCAGGCTACCTGAAGCAGTTCACAGCTGCATTGAGCTGATTTCTTACAAGTACAAAAAAAGGTGTGTGAGGGGCTGCAAGGTCAAATAGGCTGCCCTTCAGTGCACAGGCCTCTGTGACTGTGAATGGCACTGCACGTGATTCCACAACATACATGTACTTGTGCCAATGCTGAACATGATAACACGATATTGTTTATGTACAGTCAGTGGCAAATGAAGTGTTGTCACCCCCTTTCTACTGATTCCCTAAAATCTTGATACAATTGCAACTTCAAGGCAGGGTTAGTAACTTCTTCATATGGGTGGGGGGGGGGTGTTAGTGAAGTTAGAAAAGAAATGAAAGGGCCAAGCTTTTAGTGGACTTGGGGTGTGGGGGTGGGTGGGGGGGTTAGGGTAGGGTATGAGGGAAAAAATTATAAGTAACGAGAAAAGTACCAGTTTCTTAATTTCTTAAAAGTATTTGTCTTTTCGTCCTAAAATTGTAATTACATTATGATATTCAGTTTTTAGAACCTCACAGATATGATCAAAGTAGTAAAAACATGAAACAATTTAATAACGGCATATAAAAACAATGAATTCTGTTCTCATATATGAAAAATCTCGTCTATTATTTGATATGTATTGTAAATCTTTAAAATTAATTACCAAGCTTTCAACTGTACTCCAAAAGGCACTTGGAGAGTTGAAAGACCTAGACCTACATGGCTGATGACTATGAAACGTGAAGTAGGAGATGATGAATGGAGAAGCATTGATTTAAGAGCTCAAAATAGAGATGAATGACAAAATTTAACCGAGGCTCTTTGCATCAATAGGAGTAGGATATTATGATGATGATGATGTACCCATCCTGGTTGGTCAAAAGCCATCAGGAAAACACTAAGCTATAATCTCCATCTTAGATCAAATTATGGATTAAATACGTTTAAATTGGAATCCAGATAGTTACATGAAAAAAAAAAGAAAACTTCGAATACATTTATGCATTATGACACGAAATAGATTTTCCAATTTTAGAGAAAAACATAAGATTAAAAAATGTAGTTGAATCACCACCAAACCCGAGAAATGCTGTAAAATATTGACTTCAAACCTCGAGTGTTAATTTCGACATCAATTTTTTATTTTTTTTTTTGCTTGAGGACAACACTACTAAACAAGAGGCGCTTATAACCAAGAATTTAGTCACTGATCACAGATTTCGTGTGTGTATGATGAAAATACGTAAACAAATTGTTTGTAATCGATAGAATTTGTTTTTCGTTATATGTTTATATTACCATTTGAGAGAGAGAGAGAGAGAGAGAGAGAGAGAGAGAGAGAGAGAGAGAGAGAGAGATTTCTAGTATTAGTGAATTATCTAATATTATTGGTGGTGAATGTCCTCATGGTTGAAATATTATATCCATAATGTTTTTACACGTTAAACAAATTAGCGATTACGAAGAGTAAAGAGTTTTTATTCATTAGGAGGTGAAATTTTCGAGAGAAAATCTTTGACTTTCTAACAAATGTTCCCTTGCCTCGCCTCTAAATTCTTACCAGCATTAACCGGCAAACCCTCCCTCCCCCGTTACTACCTTCTCTCACACTTGACATTCTAAACTCTATAGAAAAGGGGGTTAAAGTAAGGTGGCGTAGGCGACACTTCTTTTACCACTGACTGTACATGCATCTTCAGTACCAGCATATACCTAGCCTCAGATAGCAGACTATTGTAGAATGTCATTGTACATATAGCCCCAGATACTATACCATGTAGCATGTCTGTATTCAACAATATCTTTCTCAGCAAAGTGTTATGTTGAATCCTATATTTGCCTAGGTAATTTCCAAATGTAATTATATAACAGACTGTGGTATACAATACTAAGGGGCAATTGGGACCATTAGATTCCATACCCCAAACATATATTTAGATACCAGAATCAAATCAATAGCTTCATTATGTCCAAAGGCAATAGCAAATGTAGATTTCAAGTGGCAGCCATTTTGATATCCAATATGGCAGATATAAAAAGAGAAATTCCAATGGCCCAATATCTGGAAATGTTTGCAACATATTAATGTACACGTGTGCCAAAATTGGTGTTTATATCACAAAATGCACAATTCCTTTGCATATTTGAGCTAAGCCACCCCACTCCCACTGAAGAGGAAAGAGGCGTGACTACTTGAAAGATCTCATATGAGTATGGTGAAATGGAGTGCTTGAAATTACTATAGTACTGGGAAGGAAGGTGAGTCATTATATAGGAAGCATGCACTGTATGTTATATGCAATGTAAAAGATAAGCCTTAGGTAGTTCATTTAATGCTCTAGCCATATAGTAGGAGGGATGAAGTAGAATTGACCCAGGGAGCTAAGTACATGCTAGTGACGGGGTTGGGAGTGCGGGGCGTTAGATGATCAGGTAGGTGGATGTTGTGATGAGGAATATGGTCAAAGACTATATACTGGAGGAAGATAGGAAGGCTGAGCCTGATATCACTCAAATGAGTGTGTGAATAATAGATGCTAGATACTCCCATGCGAAACGAGTGGCTCCCTCTATTGAGTGAACGGTTAAACATTCAGAGCGGCAATGCTTACCAGAATATAGGATGGAATTCGATTGTAAATTTACGACATATTTGTTCATAATTTGCATTACAACGTCAGTATATTTTATTTCTTTATTTATGACATTCTTAAATTTTAGATAACTAAATTGCAAATTTACAAATCGGTACATATATAGATTAAGAATACATATTGTGTTTCTCAGCCTATTTTTCTGAAACTTAATTGGTATGTGTCTTATAATTCGGTTAATTTTCCTGCAAATTTAAGTATTTTGTATTACAATCATTTTTAAATTTTCTATATAATACCACGCTCGAATTAAGTAAAACATA
>NC_090753.1:99276665-99284165 GCF_036898095.1 Palaemon carinicauda | reverse complement strand
TCCCGGCATCCATCCTATTTTTCTTCTAGTGCTGTACCCGACCCGGCCGCCGGCCTATGAGGCCGGCAGCCGGGCGGGTGTAGTCCTCTGGTTCTTTTGCTGCCGGCTGGCATCGGTCCTGTACCTTTGCCGGCCGGCTAATGTCAGCCCTTGTCTGCCGGTCGCCAAGAGTGTGGCCGGCAGCTGGGTACTACCTTGTGTAGTTGCCGGCCGGCAGCCATTGCCGGCCGACATTGGCTGTTGCCGGCCGGCAATTGCTGCCGGTCGGCACATGCATTTGAACCAGAGTTCTGCCGCCTTATAGCTGTTAAGTACTATACTTTAAAGCTAGTTATGGTGTGTTGCCGGCCGGCACGTATCCTCCTATACTGTACTAGTATTCTTCAGTATAACATAAACTGTAAGAAGAAAACTATAGTATGGGTTTTGGTACAGCACTGTGTGTTCTAACACTTTTGTGTTTTCTTGCACAGTCCTTTGCTGTTGCCCTACAGATAGGAAAGTGAGTTCTTTTCTGTCTATTATCCAGGATTTTAAAATCATTGCTTAGGTGTGAGCTTCACCTGTTTCCTCTGGAAACTTTGCATTGGTTACTCTAGAAGAGATTAACCATTTGATTTTATTATCTGGAAGGCTGCAACAATGGGTTGTGAGGGAAACACAAGTGTGTGTCTTTCCTTTATGAATTGTTATGCTATACTATGCATATCCAGTGATACATAGTTCACTTGATACTCATGGAAATTTCTTCTCTATACAGGAGGACCCTCCGAAGTGCGGAAATGTTTTCTGCAAAGTCCGCAGCAAGAACCTCTGCGGACATGAGTTTTGTAGGAGACACGCAGCATGCGCTGTCTCCAAGGATGATCTCCAGTATTGGAACCCTCAGGTATGTACTGTGTGCACTAACCTGATTACTGAGGCCTTTGATTCCCCTAGGACGGTGGAATCAAGGGATATAGCAAGGGAGAAGCTTCGTACCTGGGTAAGGGGCTTCCAAAAGAACACCTCTGGCCCTTATCTTCCAAGTGAGAAGATGAGGGCGTATCTTTTCCCTAAGGCATCAGCTGATGCAGTGATTCCCCAGCCTCAAGAGGAGATCCCCCAAAGTCAGATCCAGGTGGATGCTGAAGTCGCGGTCGCGATGCAAGACATCCAGTTAGATGAAAGGATGTCTGACGTGGACGAGTGTTTGGAAGAAGACCTCCTGGCAGAAGGCCAGGATGAAGTTCAAGCCCCGGACGTCGTAGAGGAAGAGGTCGACGAGGTGTCGGCTACTCCGGTTCAGATTCCGGAGCCTATTCCGTCAACATCGGCCGGTCTCCCAGTAGAGCTGGGACAGGCCCTCTCTTCGATTGTTGGAATGATCCAACAAATGCAGAAGGAGAATCAGGAGAAGGCGGCTGCTATGGAACTGCGGATGCAGTGCCTTGCAGAATCACATGGGCCCCAGAAAAGGCTCAATGTGAAAGACCTTCCCTTGTGCTCAGATGCTAACCCATGGAGGTATGCTGAGCACATGCCGATGACGACTGGAAAGATCGTCATCTCGGATAAGCTTGGCTCAGTTCCCCTAGAGGAGGTGGAATTCTGGCCCAGCAAGGCATCATATCCGGACTGTTATGTCCGACTGAGAAAGGAACCAGCTTCAAAGGAGGAAACAGAGCCGAAGGAGGTCATAGTGATGGACCATGCTAAGGCTCAAGCTCTACTTTCATCCTCGATGAAGGAGAGGGGCTTCTCTAACTCGAAGGTAGCTGCATTGAGCAAGAAGCTCCCTTCCTTTGTGTCCTCTCCTGCTAGAGCCTTCCCCTTTTTACAGAAAGGGTTTGCGGCTGTCCTAAAAGCAGTCGAGGCCGGCAAGCCTTGCCCCTCCCTGGAGGAGTGTAAACCCTTGTCGCTGGCCCTGCCTATGGACCACAAAGACTGGAAAGACGTCCATCTGACGTTCTCAGTGGGAAAGTTGGAGGCTGATATTGCCGGACGGCAATTCGGCGAGGACCTCCCCAAGCTGTCTGACTTTCTTTTGCAAAGAGAGTTCGAGACAAAAGAAAGACTGGCTGCCTCAATGTCTCTTCAGACTACTCTTGAGACGATGGCAAGTGACCCCAAGGTCCATGAAATGTTCATGGTGGTGGCTAAGACTCACCTGGCCACGGTGACGAAGGACCTTTATGGCTTCGTCAAGGCGAGGAGAGCTTGTAGGGAGTTCGTGTTCACCGGGGCTACGGTGAGGCACGAGCCAAGGAAATTAATCTCCTCCAAAATTTGGGGAAAAGACCTTTTCCCTACCGATGTGGTCAAAGAAGTTGTTGATAAGGCCGCCGTGGAGAATAGAAACCTTCTCCAGAAGTGGGGCCTGGCTATCAAAAGAAAGTCTTCCCCGGATGAGGGTCCTTAACCAAAGAGGAAGACTATGAGGACTAGGCTACCGTCTCGGCCAGCCAAGCCCTCTAGACAGCAACAGCAACTGCAATTGCCATTGCCTCCAGTGCCCCAGATGGTGGCACAAACCCCGACCACTTTTCAGTGGGTACCCCAGGCCGTGTCGACTCAGTCCACGGCATTCACCCCAACGTTCGAAGGACAGTCTTCTTCCTTTCGAGCAAAGCCTAGAGGAGCAGCCAGAGGCTCGTCTAGGCGCCCCTCAAGGGGAAGGGGATTCAGGGGTGGTCGTGGTCAGGAAGGCAAGACCTCAGGACGGCAGTCCAAGTGAAATGATATCGGTAGGAGGGAGACTGCTGAAATTTTGGGATCGATGGACCTTCGATCCCTGGGCCCACAGCCTACTCAAGAATGGACTGGGCTGGAGCTGGTACAGCACTCCACCCACGTGCCTTCGGTTTTTCCAACACTCCACCCCCGTTCTGGAGGAGTACGTTCAAGAACTGTTGGAGAAAAATGTGATCCGAAAGGTGAAGTCCATCAAATTCCAAGGGAGGCTGTTTTGTGTTCCCAAGAAAGACTCGGAAAAGCTCAGAGTCATTCTGGACTTGTCGCCACTCAACAAGTTCATAGTGAATTGCAAATTCAAAATGCTAACACTGCAACACATAAGGACCTTACTGCCCAAAAGGGCATACTCAGTCTCTATAGACTTGTCAGACGCCTATTGGCACATTCCAATCAGCCGTCGACTCTCCCCCCCCCCCCCCTACCTAGGGTTCAGGCTACAACGGAGACTATACGCCTTCAGAACCATGCCATTCGGGCTAAACATAGCCCCAAGGATTTTCACGAAGCTTGCGAGCGCAGCTCTCAAACAATTACGCCTAAAGGGAATTCAGGTAGTAGCCTACCTGGACGACTGGCTGGTGTGTGCAGCATCCGAGACAGAATGCTTGCAAGCTTCCAGTCAAGTGATCCAGTTCCTAGAGTACCTAGGCTTCAAGATCAACAGAAAAAAGTCTCGACTTTCTCCATCTCAAAAGTTCCAGTGGCTGGGAATCCACTGGGACCTTTTGTCACACCGTTTCTCCATCCCGGCGAAGAAAAGGAAGGAGATAGCGGGTTCTGTCAAGAGACTTCTAGATTCCGAAAGGGTATCAAGACGCGAACAGGAGAGGGTACTAGGCTCTCTCCAGTTTGCTTCGGTGACAGACCCAGTGCTAAGAGCACAGCTAAAGGATGCAACCGGAGTTTGGAGAAGGTATGCATCAAACGCGCGAAGAGATCTGAGAAGACCAGTGCCGCCTCGGCTACGTACTCTTCTCAGGCCTTGGTCCCAAGCCAGACATCTAAAGAAGTCGGTTCTTCTTCAGCCACCTCCCCCGTCGATGACGATTCACTCAGACGCCTAAAAGGAGGGATGGGGAGGTCACTCTCATCGGAAAAAAGTCCAGGGGACTTGGTCCAAGCTATTCAGGACCTTTCACATAAACTTTTTAGAAGCTATGGCAGTGCTCCTTACCTTAAAGAAAGTCTCCCCGCGTCACTCGATCCACATAAGATTGGTGATGGACAGCGAGGTAGTTGTGAGATGCTTGAATCGACAAGGGTCGAGGTCACCACCTCTCAACTAGGTGATGTTGGCCATTTTCCGATTGGCGGAAAAGAAGAAGTGGTACCTGTCGGCAGTTCACCTTCAAGGAGTCCGCAACGTGACAGCGGACGCTCTATCCAGGTTCACACTGATAGAGTCGGAATGGTCCTTAAACGCAGGATCATTCTCCTTCATTCTGAATAAAGTCCCAGAACTGCAGATAGACCTCTTTGCGACGAAAGACAACAAGAAGTTTCCCCTGTACGTGTCCCCGTACGAGGACCCCTTAGCGGAAGCAGTGGACGCGATGTCCCTCGACTGGAACAGATGGTCCAGGATTTATCTGTTCCCCCCTCACAACCTTCTGTTGAGGGTCCTCAACAAACTGAGATCCTTCAAGGGGGTAGCGGCAATAGTGGCCCACAAGTGGCCGAACAGCGTGTGGTTCCCCTTGGCGTTGGAACTACAGCTGAAGTTTGTGCCGCTACCACATCCAGTTCTGACCCAGCGAGTCCAGAAGTCGACTGTCTGCGCTTCATTACAGAAAACCCGGACCCTGCAGCTCATGATTTTCTCTCCCTTGCGGTGAGAAAGCGTTTCGGGATTTCGAAAGCCAGCATAGACTTCCTAGAGGAATATAAGTGCAAATCTACTAGAAGGCAATATGAGTCATCTTGGAGAAAATGGGTGGCCTTTGTCAAGGCGAAGAATCCGCAGGAGATCTCGACAGACTTCTGCTTATCTTTCTTCATCCACCTCCATGGTCAAGGGTTGGCAGCTAACACGATTTCAGTGTGTAAGTCTGCTTTGACGAGACCCATTCTATATGCCTTCCAGGTCGACCTAGGTAACGAGATCTTTAATAAAGTTCCGAAAGCCTGCGCTAGGCTCAGACCTTCAGCACCTCCAAAGCCCATTTCATGGTCTTTAGACAAAGTTCTTCATTTCGCTTCTCTGTTGAGCAATGAAGAATGTGCGTTAAAGGATTTGACACAAAAAGTTATTTTCCTATTTGCACTCGCGTCCGGGGCCAAGGTTAGTGAGATCGTAGCCCTCTCGAGAGAGGCAGGTCGTGTTCAGTTCCTGGATGGGGGGGAACTGAACCTGTTTCCGGATCCTACGTTTCTCGCCAAGAATGAGTTACCCACCAACAGGTGGGGTCCCTGGAGAATCTGCCCTCTGAAAGAAGATGCATCTCTATGTCCAGTAGAATGCCTAAAGGTCTATCTTCGTAGAACTTCAGACTTCAAGGGTGGTCAACTATTCAGGGGAGAAACATCAGGCTCAAATTTATCTCTGAATCAACTCAGAGCGAAAATCACATATTTTATTCGCAGAGCGGATCCTGACAGTACACCCGCAGGTCACGATCCGAGGAAAGTTGCCTCATCCTTAAATTTCTTTAATTGTATGGACTTTGAACATCTCCGTTCATACACTGGCTGGAAGTCTTCCAGAGTGTTCTTTCGCCACTATGCGAAGCAAGTAGAGGAACTAAAGAGATCTGTGGTAGCAGTGGGTCGTGTTCTTAACCCTACTGTTTAACTCTGCGAGGAACAGTGGTCTTAATTGGGACGATTAAGTCCAGGGTGAGTGTGTAGGTACATACTGTACTACAAACTAAATGAGGGCACCGAGTGCCCACATAGACTGTTCCATTTCCAAAGGTGAACCTAGCATAAGTGCAGACATGTGTGCCGAGCGTTTCTAACGCTAATGTGATTGATTTGTAATACAGACTTTTATGACTTGATACCTCGGTATCTTAAAAAAGTGGCATTTGATGTTTTTTCTTTCAGATAAACAAGTTCTGTTTACTATCATACTTATGCTTAAAGTTTTGGGTTATTCTCTTTTTATATATATATATATATATGTAATTGTTGTTAACCTGTCTATTTATTGTCTGTCAATAAACTTGTTCTTGAGAACCTTGCGTCTCTTTCACCTGTGTCAATTTATTGGTATAATTGAGCATTTATTCTATGTACCTTATCTGGGATAATTCTAATAGAATTGTTCCTTTATGCAAGCTATGTTGCATTGGTTTATGATTCCCTTAACGGGAGGACTGCGTCCCATAAAGGGACGAGGGCGGTTTTACTAGTTTCTTCCTATGCAGATATAAACCTTTGTCCAATACAAGTATTGTGCGGATAACTGGTCGATATTTCATATTGACGCAGTGGTTCTTTACAAACTATGCTTTACTTAATATAGGGTGAGACCACTATATTAGCTTGCTTGGTAGTCATACATAGGTATATGTACTCTTCGAGACCTTCCCAGAGTCTAGTAGGACTCTTCCCTGTAGGGGGCAGGAAGCTCTAACATGGGTTATAGTTAGTTGAAAAGATGTATAACGGTAACATCTTAGGTCTCTAGGTCTAGTCGACCGGGAAAAATTACTTCCGGGGAGTACGGCACGTTCTGAGAATCCACAGATACAGTAATGCTCTGGTATACTTCCATCAGGACGACATGGCTTGAGGCCAAAAAACGGATTTTGAGCGAAGCGAAAAATCTATTTTTGGGTGAGATGGCCATGTCGTCCTGATGGACCCGCCCTTGCCTTTCTAAGAAAGGGCTGTAGGACCCCTCCCTACATACAGTATCTGTAGCACCTCGTGTACGCTACAAGGAATACAGATGGCGCCAGGATTGGCGCCAGGCACGCTTACGAAACGGGAGATAGGGAGCCTTGGGAGCGGCTCCCCCTTTTCCTTTCCCGAATTCGTTTCTTGCCAATTGCCCCCTGCGAGACGAAATCTCTGTCAGGGTGCAGATTGCCATGTGGCGTGTCAAGAATACGTCCTCTGATATGTCGCGATATCCCTTTCAGGAGGGATATTCGCTCCAGGAGTTAGAATTCTGGTACCTTAAAGGCAAAATTCTCTGGGAATATCGCCGTAGTTTGTAATATACCCTAGGAAGCTACCCTATAGGAACTTCCATCAGGACGACATGGCCATCTCACCGAAAAATAGATTTTTCGCTTCGCTCAAATCCGTTATATATATATATATATATATATATATATATATATATATATATATATATATGTGTGTGTGTGTATTCATATATATATACATATATATATATATATATATACATATATATATATATATTTATATAGTATATACATATATATATGTGTGTGTGTGTATTCATATATATATACATATATATATATATATATATATATATATATATACATATATATATATATACTATATATATATATATATATATATATATACATATATATATATATATATAATATATATATATATATATATATATATATATATAATATATATATATATATATATATATATATATATATAAAAATATATATATAGATATATATACATGTATATATATTTATATATATATATATATATGTATATATATATGTATATATATATATATATATACATCATATATATGTGTGTGTGTGTGCGTGTAAAAAATCACAGGAAAACGTGATGCTCATATGCAAAAGAACCACATCTCTG
>NC_090753.1:99246173-99268673 GCF_036898095.1 Palaemon carinicauda | reverse complement strand
CCAGATGAGTTTTTTGATCATTTTGAAATGGTCGTGTCGATGATGAAATGGCCAGAAGATGAATGGTCTTTATTTGTGGAGAGCGTACTTATTGGGAAAGGCAGCAGTGCTTATTTATCAATATCTCAGGACCAGAGAAAGGAGTATCAAGAAGTAAAGAGGAGCATGCTGAAAGTGTACCAGATGACTCCTGAACATTATAAGGAAAATTTCCGAAGTTTGTGTAAGGACGAGGAAAAGACTTTCCTGGATTACGTTTATTAGGTACTACGATGTTTTAAAAGATGGATAAAGGCTGCTAATATAATGGAGATGGCTCATTTAAAAGAATTGATAATACTAGAGCATTATCTACGATGAAATCCTGAACACATTCGAATGTACTTGAGAGAGAGAGAGGCGAAGAAAATTGACAAAGCCGCTTCGCTGAGTGAAGATTAAAATATTATCAGTTGTAAACCGTCCTCGGGCATGAAGTTTACACCGTCATTCCGACCAAGCATCAAGTATTCGCAGAATCATTGAAACCAGTTCGGTAATAACTACGGGAACAAGTAGTAGCACTGGTAATGTCCCTAAGCAGAATGCTATACTACCACAGCAACAAACGTCGAATCGTCCTTCTTCAAGTATCGTGAAAGATGTGTAGCAAGAGAGGCCATATCAGTAAGGAATGTTGGTCAAACCAATCGAAAGAAGTCGCCCAAGGAATTAACAATAATTCGGCTTCACAGAATGCAGAGACTAAGAAGCAATCTGGAAAGGATGGATAGGAAAATAAACAATCTAACGTTTACATGATGAACAGAACGAACCCAAACAGCGTGGATGCCTTTAAACCATATATTTATGAAGATATGTTTGCATCAATAAACAGGAGTGAGCGAATACCGGTCAGGATATTACGCTACACAGGTTTTGACCACAGTTTGTTTGTTCGAGGAGTACAACTGTTAGTGGAACTGTCTCTCACAGAGGACTCTGTTATTTTGAAGAGAAAAGGAGTTGAGGAGGTCATTCCTATTTGCAGTTTAAAACTCTCATGCAAGATGGTGACAGGTAATTTTGACTTAGCGGTAAAAGATTCATTGGCTGTCGAAGGAGTAGACGTCCTGTTGGGTAATGAGGTTGGTGGAGCGCCGTTCATGCCTTGTCCCATTGTAACGGAGAAACCTCTGAAGTATAGTCCTACGACTGAACTGAAGAAGGACTACCTGTATCTGTTTCCTAGTTGTGTTACGACTAGGAATATGAAGAAGAATGTGGCTGCTTAAGAAGAAAAAGGAATCGAAGGAGAAATGAACTTAGGGGATTTGTATTCCAAAGAAGACGATTCCTTTGAAGGTATGCAAGAGGAGAATTCCTGAATAAGCCCGAGGGAAGAGGAACGACAGACGAGTGGAGAAGAGGACAAAGAAAAAATGGACCTGGAAGAAATGAACTTGAAAGATTTGTTTTCCGAAGAAGAGGATTCCCTTGATGGTATACAAGAAGAGAACTCTCGAGTAGGACTGAGCGAAGAGGAATGACAGACGAGCGGACAGGAGGACAAAGAAGAAATGGACTTAGAAGAAAAATAGAATTCAACGTTAGAAGTAGGACATGTGAGTAGCAAAAGGCTGATAGGATTGCAACGGAAGGATGCAATGTTAACAGTTATTGTACTGTGTAGTAGACGAGACGGAGGCACAGCAGGCTCTGACCTGTTATTGTTTTAAGGATGGGTGGATTATGAGGAAGCATAGACCTGCTGATATCCCTGGGAATGCCGAATGGGGGATATATTGGCATATATTAATTCCTGCACGGTTAAGAAGACAGGTGATCACCGTCGCGCACGAGACGGGACATATGGGGATAAGGAAGACGACTGAGAAGATAATGAAACACTTTTTCTGGCCTGGCATGCATAAGGACGTGAGCCAGTTTTGCCGTGCATGACACGTATGTCAGACTGCTGAAAAGCCCAACGAGTGCATCAAGGAAGCACCCTTGTGCCCGATGGCAGTACAAGGAGAACCCTTCAGGAAAGGACCGAAGAAAATATTGATAGGAAAAGGGAAATATCAAGAGGGAATGGAAGGAAGTCTCAAGAATTTGAGGAAAAGGATCGGTGAGATAAGGAAATTTTCCCTAGACGGCAGAAAGACGACAAGCCAAGGACGAACAAAGAAAAAGTTTGGTAGGAAGGGTACGAACAGACGGGTTCCAGGACCCTTCAGCAATGGACCCAAGAAATTGTTGGCAGGATAAGGGAAGGATCGAGAGGAAACGGACGAAGGAAATGTCAAGGATTTCAGGAAAGTAATCAGCAAATTAAGGAAATTTTCACTAGAAGACGTGAAAATGAGTCAAGGATGGACGAAGAAAAGGTTTAGTATAAAGAGTACGAACAGACAGTTTACCATGGGACGGCAGGTGTTGGTCTACATATCAGAAAGGAGATTCCCTCTGGCCAACGATTTCCCAGAACGATTCCGGATTTTGGAGGAAAGCAGTGACCCGACCTACCTATCGAAATATCAGGAAAAGGGAAAAATGTAAGGAAGGACATAATAACTGCAAAACCAAGGCTTCAAGCACTGGATTTCACTGAAAAATTCCTTATTCAAGTAGATGCGTCAGATAACTGGATTGGAATTGTCTTATTTCAAGAAGATAAGGAAGGAATTCTTCACCCTGGTTGTTTTATAATGTTGAAGCTGAAGAAGACGCAAAGATTTGACTCAACTGTTGAATCATAATTGCTGCCGTTGATTGCAGCGATAAACAAGTTTTGAATTTTTGTAAATCGACCACACAATTTGTTTGCATTGTATTCGAATATAATTCTTAATTTTTTGTGAAGAAGATGAGAAATAATAATCAAAGGTTAACTAGGTGGTCATTATGTTCTGCAACCGTATTGTATTAATGTAAAACATATATCCTGTAAAGATAACGTGGTTGTAGATTACTTATCTCGAGCTGAATTGATGGACTCAATCAGTGAATGAATAATCCTTTTTGGTGGGAGCTATCTTACGGAGCTAGTCTAGTTTAGAGTATATACAATAGTTTATTCATGATGTATTTATATATTTTTCATTTGTGCATTGAAGAGATGATAGCCTGCCCATGAAATGAGCTTCTCTCATTGTATTTTTTATTCAAGTTAATATATGTAAACTTACGTTATTTTTAAGAATTAACTTTTAATTTCCTCTATGTTTGTTATAAAGTCTCACATAATCTATTTAAGGATGTTTTGGGATTATGCGAGATATGAACAAGGGCTTAGGTAAGGCTCTTTTATATTTTATGAGGTCTTGCGTCATGTTTGAGAGAGAATGCTCCGTAACATGTGCTTAGGAAAATTCTGTATAACATGCTTTAGAAATATCGGGAATGGCCTGGTGATATCTTTTTTTTATTTTATTTCGGGGACAAGGGGGGGGGGCGGAGCTAGCTGACTGAGAGAACCGTCTGGCGTGAGTAGCATTTGGGAAAGCGATACTTGGCACCTTTGGCGCTTTGCTCGGCCCCACGCTTCCAGATCTCAATCTGGGAAGTTCCTAGAAGTTGCTAAATTTCATATATAAAGGTGACACCAGGGTTAGAGACACAGATAGAGAATACCAACCTTAAGATTGTCATCTCCTCACCTCTTTCACTCTCGCACACAACCCAGTGTATTGTTTTTTAAAGTGTTCAGTATGTATAGTGTGTCCTCTCTTAAGTGACTCTGTGCCCCAAAGCAAATCGTATGTCGAAAAGATATGTAAGACGAAACGGTCATTTTGAATTCATTGTATTTGGGTGAGTGTTGGCATTGTGTAAAGTTTTGTCAACAGCCCTGTATTAATGTTAGATTTTTTATCGTGAGCTGGTTATCTATTTTCATTAAGTTTCAAACTTGAATATTGCATTGCATTATCTATTTTGTTTTAGTCTAGAGTTTATACAGATTTAATAGTTCAGGTCAAGTTCATTTATAATTTTCAGATTGTATCATTTTTGTCTTAATCTAAGTTTAGTTCACACTTACTAATTCAAGTGATTTATTTTGTAATTATGTAAATTCTTTTCAAAGTATTGTAGTTTATAAAGAATATATTCATTTTTGTAATGAGTGTATTATTCCAATCACCATTGTTTAGAACTATATTCGCTCGTATTCTGTTAAGAACCAAAGTAAGTTTTAAATAATTCTTGTGAACAATTACCTAGTTTGGTTTTGAGTGTACTTAAGAGACCTTTGAATATTCATTGTTTTATATATTGCTGTATGGGAGCTATTTAACTGTCTCAGAATTCGTGTATTGATATTCCAAATTGTAACAATTTTAACGAACAAGCAAACAAGTCACGAGCCACCGTATAATATATATATTCGTGCTCAGACCCATGAGCCATCCTCATATTATATATATATATATGTATATATATATATATATATATATATATATATATATATATATATATATATATATATATATATATATATATATATATATATATATCAGCAGTTACTAATGCGTTGTACAGTTAAGGCCTCAGGGATGTACTTCTATATATGTCTGTTTATGTTCTTTCTATAACAGCCTATACCTGTAAAAAATTTTATTTTGGCAATCCACCACCGTCTTTTCCTTCCCCTGCTTCTTTGCAATTGCTAGAGACCCATTCTGTTATTCTTAATATCCATTTATTGTCCGTCATTCTCATTATGTCTTGCTCATGTCCATTTCTTTTCCTCACAAGTTGTTAGAATATCTTCTATTTTAGTTTGTTCATGTATCCATGTTAGTCATTTAATGTCTTAGTATTATTCCCCTCATTTTGCCTGTACTTCCATTCAGTCTTCAAAAGTTGATCAACACACGGATTTAGGTGTGAGCACTTTTCATCATCCTCAGTGTTGTTTTGTACACATTTCTGTTGACATGATTTGCTTCCTACGTACATCAAAATAAATAACATTACCTCTTTACAGTTATCAATCGGTCCATCCACTGTCCTAAAGCCGCATCCACTTCTTGTTGCCTTACTTTCCATATGGATAGCTAGATTCGGCATCCCACAGCACATTACTTTCGACAAGGGTATCACTTTCCTCTCTCAATTATGAATATCATCAGGATATCTTTTTGGCATCAGCATACATCAGACAGGGGTAATCTGTGGCATACAGCTTCGTCTGCTGGCCTAAACCCACATCCACTTCTTGTTGCCTTATTTTCCAGATGGATAGCTAGATTCGGCATCCCACAGCACATTACTTCCAACAAGGGTATCACTTTCCTCTCTCAATTACGAATATCATCAGAATAAATCAGACATGGGCAATCTGTGGCACACAGATCTGAACATGGTAAAATGCGGCCCGCTATAGCTTTAGTTTTTAGGATTCTTAAAACAAAAACTCCATATTATTAAAAGCTCAGCCTTCATCTTCAAAATTTTTTTCCTACTCAAACTGTTAATTTACAAGCTGAAATAATAACTCGTGACCTAAAGGTAAATATTAATTTTTTGGGGAGATATTAGATGTTGACACAAGAATTTTATTATGACCATGCAGAACTAGAATCAGCCACTTCAATCATTTCTGAAATAAATGTTATCTTTTCCACTGTTAATTTAAAGTTTCACTTCTTTAGGCAACGATACTTCAAGAAATCTAATTACATTTAAAAGGATTATTTCAAGGGCAAGACCCATTTAAAATTCTAATTGATCTATCATCAAAAGTCTGCCACTTGAAGGTGCCCAAATATCCTAAAATAAATTTTTAAAACAGGTTACTCTACACATTGACAGGTTATACTGTAATCATTTCCACTAAAAACCACTGGTTTGCGATTGCCCTATTTCAAGAAATATTAACATTTATATATAAAAAAGTCAGGATTTAAAGCCCCGGCTATCTGGCACAAGCAGAATTTGGTGCTGGGCGGCCGGCTGTGCGTGACGTTATGCCGGCAACAATGCATCAGGATCATAAAATCACCTAAAGCAGTGCAGGCTGCCAGATGCCAGATGTAAACATGGTTGTGCGCTCGTCGGATCTTGAATATTCCTCATCAAGTTTTAGGAGCTATGAAGGAGTTAATGATTCATCAGGCAATTCCAGTGATGAACAAGAAAGATTTAATGCTCCTGTAGGTGGGTTGCCATCAGAGGCATAATTAAGGGAGGGTAAGGGGGGCCACGTGCCCTGGGCACCGACCTTAGGTGACGCCAAAATGAACCTGGGGAATAATTTATGCGACTTAAGGGGAGCTGTGAGAGATAAAGGGTATTTTGTAAATTGTATCACACACACACAAACACACACACACACACACATATATATATATATATATATATATATATACATATATATATATATATATATATATATATATATATATATATATATATATATATATATATATATATATATATATATATATATATATATATGTTCTGATTGTTGTATGCAAAATATATGTTCTATATAGTGAGTTTAATTACCCCTTCAAGAATACTATGAGTATCATAAATTAAAGGGTACAATCACTGAACTCTGTTATACGTGACGTGTCCGTAGAAACTTAATGTGACAGTATATTTCCATCACAGTGGAGAATTCCACAAAACCTAACAATTAAGTATGTTGAGAGAGCAAGATTGCATCTTGCTTGTGAGAGTTAGTCAGTACCCTTTGAGCGATCAGTAGACAAGGTACTCACCTGAAATATTGGCTGTACAGAGTGTATTCACGAACCTTTTTGTAATAAAAAGAAAAAAACCTATGTTCCGATGTCTCATTATCCGTTGACATGGGGCATATTGGTGTCAGATGTACAAATATTTCTGTGTGTGTATGCTGTGAGCAAAGTTGTTCTTTGAGCTGGTAAAATCAAAGTTCAAGATGCCTAGATACACAAGGACTAACATAGCAGATGCCGCAGCTGTGAGAGATGAAAACGAAGGAGCAGTTGTTTATATTGATGCCGATGAAAATTATAGACGAGAAATACGGACGAAAGACTTAGAAAATAAATTATATAACCAAGCAGAGTTAATGAACACACTCTTAGTTGAATGAGAAGAGGAGCGGCACGCAACCACAACATATCCGACGTACAAGAACGAAGTTCAAACGCACACAAGTGAAAGTATACATGCAGAGCCGAGTAGATATGAAAAACGTAGATCGAAAATTACCAGAGCTCCAGACAAGTGTTGGGCCTTTTGATGATCAGCGACCAAATGAAGGGTTTCAATCGATCATAGTGTTTTTGAGAGATTGAAGTAGCCACATATGGGTGATCAGACAGAGAAAAAGCAATTCAAATAATTGAATTGCTGGAAGATGCTCCTGAAATGGAGGTAATGTATTAGCTATAAGACAGTTTAAAAAGTTAGATTGAAATAAAACGAAGTTTAATTGAGAAATATGCCTTATCCGATGCGAGGAAGGGGGACATAAAAGAAAATTGCAAACTGAAAATTCAGAAAGGTGGATCCGTTATTAGCTTTGCAACTCCCATTTTCCGTGATTGTGATTCGTTTGCTACCCGGAGTGCCAATCTCCCAGAAGGTGACAAAAAAGCAATTGCCTGTAAACTTATTCGCAAATTAGTAAACCTGTATTTATGTGGTTATATGTTCAATGACAATCGTTTGTTAGCAGACGTACGAATGGCTATACAAAACATTCTAGACAGTTTGCCAGAAGAAAAAATGACTGAAAATAACTGCCTCGATTCCGAGAAGGTGGTAGCCATAAGAGACACTCATCAACCCCCAAAGCGGGAGAGGGGAGAACGCAATCAGCAGGTGAGAAGAGTCTTCAGATATTGGCA
Organism: Palaemon carinicauda; assembly: GCF_036898095.1. NCBI lineage: Eukaryota > Metazoa > Arthropoda > Malacostraca > Decapoda > Palaemonidae > Palaemon > Palaemon carinicauda. Next base: position 99,260,838 of record NC_090753.1, on the reverse strand, counting down.
GTGTGGTGGAGAAGGGCACCGACGAGTGGAATGCCCCACCCAAGGATGCCACCACTGTTAAACTTGTCAGGCCTACGGTCATCTGTCTTAAGAGTGACCAGAAAAAAATGCCAAGAGCGTGAGGGCTATGGCAAACGCACACCTCCCCTCGCCCAACTTCCGAAGAAAAGGAAACAGGAGAAGGGGGAGACGAGGGAGATTGATACCCCCCTGCCCCCCATATGAAATCAGAAGCAGCAGCCAAGGCATTGATGGGAGTGACTACGACGGACTTGGTAGGGCAGGCACTGGGATCTCCATCGGTACCCATGAAATCATCCCTCAGCACTAGGGAGAGGATCAGGGGGCTGCAGCGTTGCAAGCGAGGTCATTAGCCCGTGCCCTATATATCCTAATGGGCAGCTGGGAATGTTAACAGTTAGGATTGACCTACCAGATAAATCTATTCGAGTGTTGATCGACACAGGGGACAGCATTTCACTGAGTGAAAAAAGATTCTCTGAAAACTCACTACAGTCAGCGGCATTCATCATCTTCGATGCGCCAGGAAGAAATAAACTACACATAAGCCATACAACGATCGTCAACTTTAAGATGGGATCTGTGAAGTTTACACATGATTTTTTTTCTCTTGCCCAGCTTGGGAATTCCAGGAATCGAGGCTATATTAGGGTTGATTTTATCAGTAGTAATCCAAAAATTTTTTGGGGAAAAAGATACAATAACAGTAAAAACAGAAGGAAGGGGGCATTTTGCCAATAAAAAGTCATGAGAGAGTAAGTGCTTGTGTGGGCACGGAGAGACATTTAAGTAAGGTAACAGCTGTACCTGTATGAGGAGAAGTGTTGTCTCCCCATACACTTACGAGCATATCAGTAACCCCGTGTCAGCCTCTTCCATAAGGAACCAAGGTCGTTATTAAACCCCATGACAATTGGGCGCATGTAGTCTTAGAGGGCTTGTCAGAAATAAAAGAGAACAGAGCTGATATAACGATAGTTAATTTGTCAAATAAAAGAGTTGCGTCAGGAAGTGATTTTGTGTGTGAATTAGAGTTACTTGAAATTGTTCATAATGGGATCCTGGGAGCCACAACTCCAGCCCGCACAGACGAATGACTCAGAACTTGATTATGCAAGCTAAAAAACTATGTCCGTCCAAATATCGATGGGTAGTTAGTGACATTGTTAATAATTATTCCGATGTAATTGCAATTGGAGACGAGCCACCCGCGAGGATTGATGGATTTCCCTTTAGCATTGAAACTGGGCAGCCAGAGCCAATCAGGTCAAGGCCTTATAAGGTACCCATTCATTTCCAGGGAGAGATAGAGAGGGAAATTAGTAAATCACGGGAACAAGGGATAATCTAGAGAGCAAATCTCCCCGGGGCTTCTCCAATTGTAGCTGTTAGGAAAAAGAATGGCTCGGTAAGATTGTGTGTTGATTGTAGGAAGTTGAATGCAGTCACTATGGATAATATATTTTCATTGCCCTTGATCTAAGAATTATTTGTGTAGGTACGGGATAGTAAATATTTTACAACTATTGATTTAAAGTCTGGATACTATCAAATACCCATTCAGGAAGACTGTAAATGTAAAACGGTATTCATAACTAACAATCAACTATTTCAGTTTAATTTTCTTCCTTTCAGTGTTAAAAATGCTCCAAGTCATTTCCCTAGAGTAATGATGGCTGTTTTGTCTCCCTTAATTGGCCATAATGCTCTTGTTTATATAGACGATACCATAATTACAGGAAAAACGGCTGAAGAACATAATAATAATATTCATAAAGTTTTAGAAGCATTGGAACGTAATGGTATGGAAATAAATTTGTCAAAGTGCAAATATTTCAGTATACAGGTCGAATTTTTTGGGTCACATAATAACCGCAGAAGGTATCCAACCCTGCCTTAGTGAAGTAGAAGCTATTAGAGATTTCCCCAGGCCACGTGCACCTAAGGAAGTAGCTGGGTTCCTTGGGCTCGCTGGGTATGAACATAAATTCCAAAGAGGTTTTGGAGAGATAGCGAGACCTTTATATGCTCTAAGGAAAGAAAAAGTAATAAATTTGTGAGTGGAAGAAGAAAGGCCCTTTAACCATTTGAAAGCAGCCTTAACTAGTAATGACTTACTCGCATATCCTGGATTCGATCACCCTTTTTTAGTGACAACAGATGCGATTAGCTTAGCTATTGGTGGCGTAGTTACTCAATGTGACATTTGAGCGATCGGTAGACAAGGTACTCACCTGAGAGTATCGGCTGTACTCATTGTATTCTCAAACGTTTTTGCTATAAAGTGAAAAAACCCATGTTCCGATGTCTCATTATCCATTCACATGGGACGTATATATATATATATATATATATGTATATATATATATATATATATACACATATATATACATATACATATATATATATATATATATATGTATATATATGTATATATATATATATATATATGTGTGTGCGTGTATATATATATATATATATATCATAAAGATTTGTTAGTATTTGTATACAGAGAGAGAGAGAGAGAGAGAGAGAGAGAGAGAGATGGTCCTTAAAACAACTTTTTATGCAACTCTTAGCATGAAGTGCAGGGGACGAGGTATTTAATGATATTAATCGAGCATAATATTATGGGCTAATTATTTGATTCTACTCCCGTCAGTGTCCATTGATAATAAGAGAACAGATGTCTGAAACCGTGATATATGTTGATATAAACTTGGAAAAAAACAGTGACTGTAAAAGTAGCATTTCTTACACCTTATTGAAATCAAGCAAAAGGAATCGATGTAGCAAGCATAGTTGAAGTAATATGTAATCAGTTAGAAAAGACAATATGCCACTAAAGTACTGTCTTACTTACTTTGATGGCTGTTTTACCGGTCCTATACAGCTGGGGAACCCTACTCTGTACAAGACCTCCCCTGTCATTTTATCTTGTTCATTCAAAGTATTCAACATTTCATATTATATATTACTCATTTAGGGTTAAATTGTCACTGACAAACGACACACAGAATAAGAAAGCCTTAACATCTTTAATCGTTCGAATATCTCGGGGCTGAATATTTAAAGGCTCTAGAGCCTACAGTAGACATATATCTAGGTTCCATTAGATTGAAACCATCTGTAACTATTTTCGTGTCAACACAATTTGTTGGCTGAGCACTATGTAGCTATTCTCTTGGATATTTTGGACGATCGGCTCTGATACCTTGCTTGGTTATTGTATTTTTTAATTTAATTCTCGCTTTAATCGGTAGCCAGTGTAAAACAATTAATATAGGAGTGATCCTTTTTCTAGGTGGGTGTTACGATCCTCGTGGGGGTCGAACCAGGTTCTTTTGAATTGATTAATGAAATTGGGATTTCTCGACCACAATACACAATTAATCAAAAGGAAATATAGAAAGAAAACTCGCAAAAGAAAACATAGTTTTATTTACAACTTGTCAAAGGTAAATGTTTCTTGATTGAGTACTTAGGAAGCATTGAATTAAACAAAGAAAATCATTTGATTAAACTACACTCCAGCAAACAGGGGAACAGTCAAGATAGTAGATAAATAGTACAAAAAAAAAAAAAAAATACTACTCTTCACAGCAGCTCTCGGCGGTTGACAGGAACGTAGGTATTTCAGGTCCAGGCGTTTCGTGGTCGGTAATGAGGGCAGGGGTCAACTCGTTCTGACATCTCGGACAAGGCTGGTTACGTCTGCATTCTGGTCCTTACGTCTTCTCTCCCTCCCTGTGCTTGTTCTCCCTCTCTCTCTCTTTCTCTCTCGTTCCCCATTTCGTACTCCCGTTCTATCCGTCGTACTCTCATTCTATCTGTTTTACTCTTCCTCTCTCGTTCTCGTTGAAGTTTATATATCCCTGTATGGGCGGGGTTAACTATGGATAATTCCATATAAGGAAATTTTCTCCTTTCTTCATCCATATTGGTTTTCCTCAAAACCACGCCTCTGATAACATCTTCGCGAAGGCTGTGCTCGTGTATCCATATGGCGCTGTAATTGAAGCGAGGCATGTGTTTACCTTCCGTTAATGTATATTCTTCGGCGACATCACTGCTCTTCTTGTCTTATGGGTCCTTTCATAACATTGGCTCCTTGGTTTGCTACAGAAAGACCGCTGATTTAGGGACCTCTCATAAATATCTTGATCTCCATCAGTGACGGTGACAGTTTCCAGTAAACACTAGCGGGAGCTCCTCTCTCTCTGCCTCTTAAGAGTAGAAAAGTCATATGTTTTAACATTTTTTTTTATATTATTCTATCTACCCATGACAGTGGGACACCTTTTTTCAGGCTTGCTCCTCTGTTTATTATGTTTTGTAATTTCTTAAGTTGTACTTTTGATAAATTTTAATTGATGGAGTTGCAGTAGTCAATCCAGGTAATAACACAGCTCATCACAAGTTTTTTTTTTTTTTTTTAGAATATTCATCCAGGTACGTGTTTATAAAAGTGATGTTTCTCTGATGATAACTATAAGTTTTTACTACATTGTTCATTTGGGCATTGAGAGACAAGTTACAGCCAAGAAATACACCTAGGTCCCGAACTTTACTAGATATCGGGACCGAGTCGTTATTTTATTCGAATATCACCTAAGTTTCTTAGTCGTTTTTCTTTCCCTCTACCATAAACTCAGTTTGTTCCTCATTTAATTTTAGATTTTTGATTGGCATCCATTCTCTAACACTATTAAGGATTCTGCTTAGTTTCAGTAGTCTCGTCTATAACAATTTTGGAGAAGTATTACTGTGTATCATCCAAAATAGTTTGAGCTTCACACCATGCTTTTGTAGTATTTTCAATAGACTGATCGTATAAATGTAGAATAATATTGGGCCAAGTATACTCCCCATAAGTACCCCTCTTTTTAAAGGTTCATATGATCAATAACAGTTTCCCATTTGAACACAGTAATTTCTGCCATTCAAGTAGTCTTTTGAGCATTCGAAACCTTGATCTTCAACAACGATGTACTGTAGATCATTTAGTAGCAGTTCATGCATAACAGCGGCACTAAGATCGAGAAATATCAAAATACCACATCTATTTTCATCCATCATTTCCAGCATATCAATTACAACAGAAAAGATGGCTGTTTCCATAGGCATAAAGTATAATTTTCAGTAAGCAGACTGGTTCTCTGGCAAAGCTTTCATTTCTTCTTCAAGAATTCCGTATTTTAGCACTTTTGAGACAAAGGATTTATTCGATATAGGTCTATAGGAGTTTAATTCCTAGTAATTCAGAACACTTTTCATAACCAGAGTGACTAAAGCCATTTTTTTTTTGGGGGGGGGGACTTACACTCATTGATGTTTGCATTTGGTATTCTCATAATTATTTTGGCTAGTCTAGAAAAGTTACTTCCACCAGTTACTTCAGATATTAGCATTGAGTCAATTGCACAGTTGGTTTTCATCGCTCTCATTAGAATCCTGGTAATATCATCGTGTGCTGTTAAATCTCGTCAACTTTATCTGTGTATCTTATGGAGCGTTAATCTGATATTGAGTATTCACAAGTGACCTAATTATATTTTCTATTTTGTTTTTAAAGAATACTAGAAAATTATTTGCTAGTTCTTGGTCACTGTACCCCTCTGGTAGCTTTATTAAATTTATTTCTCCACTATACCATTTACGAGACGGTATAACTTACTTACCTCTGTTGCTGCTTGGTTGAACTTTCTCTTATAGTACTTGTTTTTTTTTCCTTCTTAGTAAGTAGTTGTATTGGCATATTGCAGTTTTGTATTCTACCCATGTACTTTTACTTTTTAACTGATTCCACTTTTTTTATGTTTATTTTCCTTCTTTTTCTCTAAAGTCTCACCATCAAACCAAGGAGATTGGTCTTTAACAGTTATGGTCTTTTCCATTAGTGGACACATGGTATCGTATTTACTCACTCTATTATAAGTGCCATTAAGGCTGTCAACACACAGCTCCAAGCAAGCGCTGGTTATCATGGTTGCAGGGAATGTTTATAGCATCATTTATTTTCTTTATGACTTTTTCAATAAATACAGGAGAGATATTTGATTTATGTCTAAAGTTTGGTTTGTTCACCACTGCATGTTTCTGTAGAGGTGGTCTGAACGTAATAAGTTTGTGTATTGGGGAGATTGTGCATTTCTCTACATTTATGTCAAATATAATGTTATTCATTTCATCACTCAAAACTAGGTCCAATGTATGCCCAGTTAAAGTAGTTGCACAGTAGACATTATTCACAAATTGATATGATTCCAACAACTCACTAAATGCTAAACCATCAGGATTTGATGCAGCATCCATCCAAAGATTGAAGTCTCCACAAATAACTAATTCATTTTTTCTCTATAATAGTTATCTCAATGAGTTCACCGAATTCTTCAAAGAAGATACTGGCATTTGTTCTCAGAGGTTTGTAAACGTTTTATCTTTTTTTTTTTTTTTGCGTAAAGCTTATTTCTATATATTCAAAGCTTGTTTTACTAGTTCTTTTTAACATTTTGATATTTGAGTAACTTTTATGAGTGAAGAGCCCGACACCCCACCAGACCTACCCTCTCTCGGAATGTGAAAGGTGTCTGAGGTGGGGTGTCATTTCAGTGATCTTAGCCTGCTCCCAATTTTACGAAAACGCTGCAGTCATGGGAAGGCAAAATCTGGTGTGCAACAGAGGATCATTAAAAAGAAGAGTATAAATGTATTTGTCAACTGTGACAGCCATCTCTTAATTCACGCAGCCAGTGAAGAATCAGTTACAGTACATCCTTTTTTGGCATTCTAGGCGAACTGTAGTTTCTCCTCACTCTTAACAACAGGATGGGACAAGATGAGGAAAGCTAATGACAATCACAAAAAAAATCTGGATCTGCAAGAGAAAAAACAGTTAAACCAATTTGTCACCGCTTTGATGACTTGATTATTCTACTGGAAGAAATATCTACTGATCTGAATATAAATGTAGATACGAGAAGTGAAGCTAGTCAGCTGTTGCACCAGATTCTTACCTTTTATTTCCTTGCATTACTTTCCATTCAGAATATTATATCACAAAGAAATTGACCGCATTCAAAAGAGACTTCATGAGCATCAAATAAACTTCTACAATGCTGCCAAAGCCTTGAAGGTGCTAGAAATATATTTCACTGGAAATGGAGAAACTCTCTGTAATGAGCCGACCAGTGCACCATAAGAACTATGTAAGAATTATGATGTTATGGTAGAGCTGAGAACCTGATTAAAGAAAACTATGTCAGGAGAAAAAGCTACTGAAATAGGCCTCAGTACAAATCAAGAGATCGTGCGTCAAATGAAAAGTGCAATAGGTAAACTACATACTGAAATGAAACAATGAAGCACAAAACTCTAAGATAGAGTATAGACAAGTTTGGGCTTCTGCTAGATGTAGAACAAATTCCTAAAAAAAAAAAAAGGTAAAAGTATAGGAAGACTGGATGACGAGAGAATGAAGGAAATTGTTTACATGTTGGCGAATTCTACAATGGTTATTTGGATGATGATGAACTTTATGTAGAAATCTTAGATTGCAGAATGCTCCTGGCAAATAGAACGGATATTTAGATTTCCACTCCAGAGACGCTCATCCAACTCATTATACAATTTGGTGATGAAAATGTTTTTCCTAACTTAAGAGTACCAATCAAAATTATATGCACAGTAGCAATTACAATTTCAAGCTGTGAACGTTCAATCAGTTAACTTGCCTTATCCCAGAACTTCAAGAGGGCATGGTAGACTTAACGCCCTAGCATTTCTAAATATTGAGAGTGGAGAGGTAGAAATCATTAACTTTGATGATGTCATTAATGAATTTGCTTCGACAAAGTCTTGCAGAGTCCAAATATAGCCTAATTGGCATTAATTTTTATTTTTTCCAATATCTTTACAATTAATGTTGTATTTCAAATGTTAAACCTAAGCAATTTCAGAAGCTAAAAAATTAGTTTGCCTTTTTTTTTATTCAGTTTTAATGCAAGTGTTTTGATTGATATGAGCTATTAGAAAATAACCATTCAAATCATTACTCTGGCTGTAAAAATTGGGTGCTTATAAATATTCTCTCTAAAACTGTTTTTATCCGTGCTAATTTACATAATTCATTAGGTTTTAAATTTCATTATTTTGCATTTTTTTTACATTTATCACAAATAATAAATCCTTATTTCATTTATTCATTTTTGTGCTGAATAGTGCTGATAGTATATTTGTATCTCCTTCAATGATATATCTTTAACTAACGAGTTAGCATCACTGTGAAGCTTGAGTGAATTTAAAATTTTCTGTCAAAAATTGTTTTTATCAATGCTTATTTCAACAGTTTTTCAGTTCAGAACTTCAGGACTATGTAGGCCAATTGTTTTGGTGTTTTTTTTTTTTTTAAGGACATCCCTATTTTTTCTTTTCTTTCTTAAACATTTGTATTTCCCTCAACAATACTGGAATCACAAAACTCCGTGATTATACTCCTGATATTGGTAAACTCAATATATCTTTTGGCAACAAATAATGATAGCTTGTTCTTTATATTGTCAACTGAATCATTGTGGTAGAGATCTAAAATCCTTAAGATTTATTACATCACAAAAGGCGCCATTTTCTGTTAAATGTTGAAGCAACATTATGAGCTTAGGAACAAATTTTGTTTTTCATGGAAATGAGAGGAAATTCAGTTTCAGAACTCGAAAATGATAACTGGTTCCGTGATTTAGGTTTCCTTGTGAACCTTACGTACAATCTAAATAAATTAAATTCCAAAGAGCAGGGCAAGGGTCAACTTGTTCATGAAATGCATAAACATATCAAAGTGTTTCAAACTAAATTCAGCAATTGGGAGAGACAACTAAGAAATGGAAATGTTTTCTACTTTCCGACATTAGCACAGTATAGACAAGCAGATTTCTCTTCCTTTGCAAATGAGCTCCAGTCACTCAAGATGGAATTATCTGAAAGATTCCGAGACTTTAATCATCAAGATTCCTATTTTACAATGCTTTCTTCATCACTTGAAGTAGATTTTGAATCTGTTCCTGAAAATTTTCAAATGGAATTACTTGAGCTACAAGGAGATTCAAAGAGACATCTCTACTGGAGTTACATAAATTTTTCATAATTCTGACCATCCTATGCATTCAGATCTTCCCGGACAGTACCATGCTGTTCGTAATACAAGGTATGCAGTTAATTCTAATAGTCAGGCCTCGTCAATCATGAGGTTAAATACTATACAGTATTTCAGAAATTTTATTGTAATGGTGGAAATCTATGAGAATTAATGCTGACATTCAAAAGACGGTTGGAGAAAACAACATAAGATCCCAAATTACATCTGGGACAATTCTATAAAAATGCCTCCTATTAACATGGGATTCTTAAAAACAAAGTCAGGGTTAAAAAAGAATACATTTCAAAAAGGGATTTCTCAAGTTAGCATTTAAACATTTCTATAATGCTACGTATATGTAAAGGTATAGACACATATATTTACTTTTAAGAAACATTTAGTACTCTGGCTTTTGGGATAAAATCTAATTTGTAAGTTTTTCAAACTAGTTAGATGGATAACAGGTAATGACACAATATGATTTTATACATTTTAATATTTTAGAGGAACGTGTGTCATTCTGAACAAATTAAAAGCTCGAAAAACCAAAGTTTTATAAAAGTTTACCTTAAATTAAAACTGACAGTGACAAGATGGTTAACTTTACAAAACTTGAAGGTTGAGGAGGATGGCTGTCTGGCATGGTACTACTGGTAGGGTACTAAGAGCGTGCAGAAAAGACCGTTCCCAGTTGAATCTAAAGAGGGCAGTCGAGCATATTTTGGTGACCAAGTGACTTTGGCTCCAGTGCCAGTGTTGGTTCTCGGTCATGTGTTGCGTCCGACATATCTCACAATAAGAGGCTCTAAAAATAGCAGATTAAATCCCGAGTATGTAGGTCATTCTTATACTCTCGAAGTCCTTCCTGTGCATGTTGGTGCACTGGCCTTGAAGCAGGGAAGAGAATGATGTGTTAGTATTTTCTTTTCTTGTTGGATTCCATGTTCTAGCCTTTCAGAGGAAAGTTCTCTGGAGACCGTTCAGCACACAAAAATATAATTTTGATAAATTTAAGCGAAATGCTACTCACTCTACATCCATCCAATTCTTATATTAAATTAAGAAATTCTTAGGAAGTTCATATCCAAAGAGATCCATGTCATATTTTAAGTACTGGTAAATTCTTCTTCTCAAGGTCGTAGGAACTTTTCGATAGTATCTGAAATAAAAGACCAGTTTACTTCAGACTCAAGGACGTAACAAGATAGCACTTGAACTTTACAAAAATTACATTGAACTTCATGACTAAATAAAAGTTTATTGTGTTTACTGTCAGGTTGCAAGATCAAACTGCAAATGACTTCAAAACTATTGCCTAATCTACAGGTTAAGCCATGAGTATCACAGCCATAACAAATTTGCAATCAGCAGTAATTTTTTAGAAATGAACTACTATGATTGAAGTATAAAATAGAAACCTAAAAATAGGGCGAGAAGCTTTCCTCTATTGTTCTTTCAGTGAGAAGCCTTTTCGAATTTTTTTCTATTATTTGTACAATTCTTATCTCAACTATCACATTCAATTCCCAAGCAGATATAGACATCATTTATACACCTTGTAACGTTTCTCAACAAATTAATTACAGATTTGCATAAGACTCACAAAATTAACTACCTTTCCTTGCGTGTAATGACTTTTCGTCCGACGACACTTCGTCCACGTCTTTTTGTCCAATGTCTTTTCGTCCGATGGACATTTAGTCCAACGACATTTGGTCCAATTTTAAATTGTTTCAAGCCATAAAAGAAAAAAGAAAAACCCTAGCCAATTCATGAATTCTTCAATAGAAAATTAAACCTTATAAGGACTTTCTCCCATGTTGTTTATAATAATATAATAATTAATTGCCAAACTCTAAAGTATAGGAGTGAAATTGGTGCAAATTATATGCCACATTCTTCAGAAAAACTGTTTTCCTCGTTGACTCATATCCAGTTACTAATCTTTTGAGACGTTCGGTGATTTTTTTGATATCGTGAACAAGAATTTGACGGATTTCCTCGAAGTATTTGAGTTATTTTACCTTGAATAAATCATTCTTCTTCCTTCAAGGTTTCGATAAATTTCCAAATGTTCAAATATGCTCCACCCGCTGAACGTTTTACTTTTCTTTTCCTCTTCGTTGATTGTATGAACTTTGCCATTTCGGGATGGGAAGATTCAGAAACTAAAGTACTAAACTTGCAGCACGCTATATATATAGTACCATACTAAAGAGAGTGATGGAGAAAGAGAATGTTAAGCGTGACTAATGGAGTAATTAGAAAATGAGGATATTACTTTATCACAAAAGCCAATAAGGTATAAACTTTTAACAGAGAAGTGAAGTAAACGGTAATAACAATCCCTTCAAACATTTGTTTTTTTTAGAAATTCGACCAAATGTTATTGGACCAATAGTCCATTGGACGAAAAGACATTGGACATAAAGACGTGGACGAAGTGTCATCGGACGAAGTGACATCGAACAGAAAAACCACCTACCCTTTCTTTGCCAGTAATACTGTTGAAAACTTACGCAAAATCTGAGTATAATTCATCAACACTCTTCCTTTTTTGGTTCATAGAAGTATCTGGGTTTGCTGGAATGCCAAGTTTCTTGAAGACGTATTCCAAATCTTCTGATAACGTCTCGACTTTAGTGATGTAGTCATAATCAAAATGACAAGGACAGCAGTTATCGTGATAAGGTTTCCTGTGAAAATATGGTTTAGAATTGAGAGAGAGAGAGAGAGAGAGAGAGAGAGAGAGAGAGAGAGAGAGAGAGAGAGAGAGAGAGAGAGAGAGAGAGAGAGAGAGATCACTATACTATACAATGAGAGCTTCAAGATATACAACAGTGATCTCAGTATTTCATATCGTTTATAAGAGGATGTACCATTGTTTGTTTGTAACAAAAAAAAAAAAAAAGGAAAACAAAGAATAATTCTGTCACATACTCTTTCATCCCTAAGAATATTTTTTTTTTATACAAACCAGTGAGCATCGGGTTTTCCTTCATCATAAGTTTTTAGAACATATTTCAGGAACTGTACAAATGTAATCTGTGGTTTCAGAAAACGGTACAATCTCTCATATTCCTTTATTGAGTATCTGCAATTACAAGAGAAATGAACAATTATAAGACTTCTGAGACTACTTTTTTAAAGATATAATGGAATACATATAAGGCTAAAATTGCCATGAAAAAAAAGGAATTCTAGTCCTCTGGTTTGATGTATGACAGTGCTTGAACGCTATACTGTTTTAGAAATACATTTAGTTGATTAAAACAAGAAAAAAAAAACCCAAGTTAGGAGATATACTGGAGTAAAAGTCCAGCAGAGTAACTGATTTCAAAATACACTAATAACATATTTTGAATACCGAACAATTTTACAAACAGTACTTTACTATATGATTAGAAATTTCTTATATGACTGCATTATTTAGTTTTAATTCGTTACAAGAGACGGAGGATATTAGAATGCACAGACACATAGTGATGGACATAATCGAAAGGTTACTTACAAAACACTTGGGTCAATTGGCTTCTTTATACCAACTTTAAGGTGGGTGTTAGGGGGCACCATATTATTGGCAAAGAGGGCAGGAAGCCAGAATTGATGAAACCTCTCATGCCACTGACTTCCAGCTATCCTCTAATGAGGGAAGAAAATCAAATTTGATATGCAAAGAATAAAAGCTACATAATATAATCAGTATGACCTCAAGCCATCAAGTAGCTAGATACTGTAACTACACTATTGGCTCTGTAACCTACTGCTGTTCACTGAAGATTCACAATGTTGCAAGTTTCTAACCGTTGATGTGTTTAGAGTAAGTTTTTTTATATATACCATAGCCGTGAATTGATATCGGCGAAGTTTTTGTGTCAACATCATAGGATTTTTTCGATGAAACGGAGGAGAAGGCTATTTAAAAAAATTCTTGTCTTAACTTTAAATTTTATGGGTTAATTATTCAAGAAAAACAAAATATGATACTGAATTTTCTGTGGTTGCTACTAAAATAAGGAATTCAAGTTACAATATAGTTTAGTCTGAAATCAAACTGAGTACCTTAGCCACTCAAAAATACACATATAGTAACCATATTTATGAGGTGAAAAACGTAATTTCAGGAGTGAAGGTTTTGAACAATTAGGGAAACATTTGTGGATTATTGTTTAGGGGAGAGAACAGGGTAGAGATGAAGGAGAGCACATATTTCAGAGAGAGACAGGCTCTAATGCTACAGAGAGTAAAAACTCGAATTGATTTTAATAAGAGGGATTATAATGAATATTTTGAAGGCAAGGCGTACTTATCACTAAACTATTCCAATGGCTTCCTTATCCTCATAGGACAAGACATTCAATAATTTTACTATAGTACAAATGACACTCTCCCTCTTGTTGTTGAAGAAAATAGACTACCATACACCTCAGGAATCAATATTCAACCATATTGTAACCTGCATTTTCTGGCCAAAAAAATGCCATTTACATATCAAGGAACGAAGACTCTCTCTCTCTCTCTCTCTCTCTCTCTCTCTCTCTCTCTCTCTCTCTCTCTTACACACAAACTCCTCAAATAACCAATTTTTCCCAACTGAATGAGGTCTTGATGTTCCAAAGTAGTTATCTAATGTTACAATGAATTCAAATATCTCTCATTCTGATTTCAGAGAGGATTATTTCATTGCCTCTATAAATTGACAAATAATTAAGATTACAACAATCATTCTCCTACTATATCATAAGGAAGAGATATTATATGTTATGAGGTGCTATTATGAATTAATGCAGTCACAATTTCTGCTTATAATATATTGCTCTTTATATGGCTGAACTAGGCAATGTCTTATTTAGTGTACAATACAATGTTTTTTTTTTATATTTGTAACATGCTTCTGTAGAATAAGCAATTATAGATCAGTCTTATAGAAGTGGTTCCTGTAAGTTCTACTAATATCATCTCCATCCTATTCATAGCTCTTGGCAAAGCTACCTACTCGGTCACAAACCTTAAGTTGCACGTAACGTAACTGGACTAACTTAATATGATTCAGCCAATTATTCTAAAAGAGTCACTGGGATGTGTTGCTAAAGCTAGTCGACCTACCTTGCGAACCTTAGATTCAAAAACAGGTTTGTGCTGTTGCATAAGGGCCCCATTCCTGTACTTATGACGAAAGGCAGCCACCAATCGCGAAAGCGGATGCCTTGTGAGAGAATGGATATTCATTTTATAGTAATACAGTCTTGTTTTGGTGAATTTTCTTTGATTTATGAAAGTTTGCTCTATTGACCAGACACTGAGGCAGCTAGAATATTCAAATATATATCAAAATGGAGAAGCAACAGAGTTAGGAGTGATTGGAGAGTAAGATAGAGTCTGGATAGTAGGGCGAAAGAAAGGAAGATGAAAGGGGACCAAGTAAAAGAATAATCAGTGGATATCTTACACCTACGGCCAAAAGGCAACTGTAAAAACCCATAACGAATTCTTACAGTGTACAATGTGAAGCAG
>NC_090753.1:99231173-99243673 GCF_036898095.1 Palaemon carinicauda | reverse complement strand
GTGCCAATCTCCCAGAAGGTGATAAAAATGTAATTGCCCGTAAACATATTCGCAGATTAGTAAACCCGTATATATGTGGCTATTTATTCGATGAAAATTGCTTGTTAGCAGACGTAGTGAGTGTGATACAAAACATTTTAGACAGTTTGCCAGCAGAAATAAGGACTGGGAATAATGGGGCCGATTCCGAGAAGTTGGCAGCCATGAGAGGAAGTCGACCCTTGAAGAGAGGTAAGGGGGAATGCAGTCAGGCAGATTAGCAGTCTTCAGATGTTGGCACTGTGGGGGAGAGGGGCACCGACGAGTGGAGTGTCCCACCCAAGGATCCCCCCGCTGTTACAGTTTTCAGGCCTACGGTCATTTATCTCTAGAGTGCCCAGCAAAAAACGCCCAGGGCGGGGGGACTGGGGTGCACACACACCTCCCCCTGCCTAACGTCTAAGGAAAAGGGAACAGAGGAAGGGGGATGCAAGGGAGTTCGATGCCCCCCCCCCACCCGCATGGCATCACAAGCAGTAGGCAAGGAAGCAGTGACGACAGACATAACAGAGCAGGCACTGGGACCTCCATCGGTAGCCCCGACCTCACCCCCGCAGCACTAGGGAGAGGACCAAGGGGCAGCGGTATGGCGGCCAAGGTCGTTAGCCCGTGCTCCATATCTAGTATTGGCCATCTGGGAATGTTAGCAGTTAGGATCGACCTGCAAGATAAATCCATCCGAGCGCTGATTCACACGGTAGACAGTGTTTCATTGATTGAAAAAAAATTCTCAAATCTACTACAACCAGTGGCATCCATTGCTCTTGACACGCCAGAAACTTTTATGTACAGTGACATACCACTGGGCCACAAAGAAAAATAAAAGTCAATGACAATTCTATACTTATACCTGTCGAATTCAGGTTTTTTGTACTTAGAATTGAAATCAACCTAACTTCCCTATCGTAGGTAATTGGTATGTTTTTGACTTGGCATTCAATTGAAGATAAATTTTGCCCATTTAGACGTGCTTTTCACATTCAAATAGGCCATATATTTTTTATACATTAATGTCTGATTGTCTTAACGACCTCAGGATCAGAGCCCAAGGCTAAATCACACAAAGACTATAGCTTCTGAAATCGACAGGTATAAGTACAGAAGAATTGTCATTGACTTTTATCTTTCTTTGTGGCCAAGTGGTATGTCACTGTACATACAAGTTTCTTGGACCAGAGCACGACTCCTGGCCGGTCAGAAGCTATTGTTTTTGTGTGATTCCGCCTGGGGCTCTGATCCCGAGGTTGTTAAGAGAATCTAGACATTAATATATAAAGAATATATGGCTTATTTGAATATATATATATATATATATATATATATATATATATATATATATATATATATATATATATATATATATATATATATATATATATATATATATATATATATATATATATATATATATATATATATATATATATATATATATATATATATATATATATATATATCATCAGCCATTACAAACCCACTGTAGAATAAACGCCTCCGACATGTCCTTCCATTTGCATGTGTTCGAGATTCTTTCTATGCCAGTCTATTCCTGTGAAGCTTCTTAGTTTAATCCACCGTCTTTTCTTCCTTCCCCTGCTTCTTTTGAAATCTTGAGGGACCCATTGTGTTATTTTTAATGTCCATCTATTATCTGTCTTTTTTATACAAGGATTAGGACATTACTCACCCCCCCAACTCTTCACTCCAGGAGGAGGTGCGGACTCGCCCTCTCTAGTCTATGATATATAAAGGGCACTCTGACCTAGAATAACCATGGCACGTACTAGACAGAAATGCAAAACAAAATATATACATAGAAATCACCCCCCACCCCCCCAAAAAAAATAGCACATCTTTCACAAAAAAAAAAAAAATAATAAATATTACATGTAAAAATGTACACAATATAATATAAAATCATTTCACTAATTTCTTCCTATGACCTCTGCAACTAAGATACAGAATATCCAAAGTGAAAAAAAAAAATCATATCAATATCAGTATTACACAACCTCATCAATAACCTTCCTCTGGTTGCGGGCATTATGTGGTTTTTAGGCGGGATAGGGGTAGGAATAGATATTCCTTCCTCCCTCGATTTTACTTGTCCGGGTTTATGGCACAATTTCACGACACAACTCACCACCATCGTTTCGTCATTTTTAAAATCACTACTATACTTGCACTTGTAACTATCAATCGGTGTCCACTTGCAGTTTTCCCGAGAAAATCATTCACCTTCCCACCCTTCTCTTATAACTTTAAGTATGAGGTATTTACATCTACACAGCAACCAGGAACCATATAAATACATGAATAATACAGCATCCGCCTGACGGATCTCACCTCTGATTGCTTTTAGGTTCACTCAGTATTGTATTATACGTATTGCTACACTCGGCAAAATTACCACAATACTTTACATATACATTAAACACCAACATAAGAACACATTGTTATCATCAAGCTTATTCAAAACACATCAAAAGATGAAATGAGGTCTGTTCAAACAACAACAACAGTAAAAAAGAGAATATATAAAATTCTACTCATCAACTCGAGGAATATCATGTATGCAGGGGTACGGAAGTACACTCTGATAGACACTTTTGAAAACTACCTCTTCAGGCTTTGTATCACTACTGTGTTAGATTTAACCATCTTTACTTAGTACAGACCCAAATATGCTGCTCTAGTTTGTGTTTCCTAAGTTGTAATCGTTTCAAATACACATGATCGCTCACAAATGCTTTTACTGGTGCGGTTTTGAACTGACCATCATAATTTGAGCTGTGTTTTTCATTAGCTCTTCTCAAAAATCTTTCAATAGGGTTCATTACTCTCCTTAAGAGATTCAGTAAATAGACATGGTATTGCTCAGTTGAATAATTTGGCAACTGTTGCAAATGAATCAGGACCGTATTTGGTAACACAGGATCCTGTCCATACACTAGAAAGAAAGGCGTGTCCCTGTGCGAAGGATTATATGCAATGTTCAAAGCTAGCTCAGCTGTAGGAAGCATAGCGTGCCAATGAAGGAGGTCATCAGCCACTAAGTAATGTAAAATTGGCACTACTTCCCTATTATGCGATTCCACTATGCCATTAGCTGAAGGCCTATATGCGGTCACTGAAAAGTGTTCAATTTTCATCAAATCCGTGACCAATTTCACCACCTTATTTATAAACTCGAGACCATTATCACTTAACAAAATTCTCGGGCAACCAAACCTTGTAATGAAAGAGCACAGTGCCTGGGCTAATGAATTTGCAGATTTATCCAACATTGTGTAAGTATGAGTATAAAGAGTAAATACATCCACAAATGCACATACATACTTATATTGTGCTGAACCAGTAGGAAATGGTCCTACCACATCTATATGCACCTTATAAAATTTAATAGGAATTACAGGCTACTTTCTGGCTTCCGGTACAGGTTTTTTATTGTTCTTTGAAACAATTACAAGAATGACAACATTTTATATATTTTTCTACAGATTTTTTTATTCCTAACCAAAAGAAGGATTCACGTGCTCTCCGTAATGTTCTATCAACCCCAAAATGCCCTGCATATGGACCTGCATGCACAATGTGGTTAGCTTGATTAATTAAAGAGATAGCAAGAACTACCCGAGCATAAAATTCCCCTCCCCTCTACTCCTAAGCACAATATAAGATATCATTCTCTATGAAAAAGATTCTCACAAGGCACATTCAGAAATGAAGGATAACTCTCCGATTCTCCTTTAATCACTGCTCGCGCTCTTTCCATCAATTCCTCTTTTTGTCTGTCGCTTTCGGACTTTCTTTATTTCCCAACCTCCCAAGTCAATCACACCTGCATCATCAGGGCACTCATTCTGGACCCCCAAGGTCATGTTCTCAGCCCCCCACATACATACAGATTCACCGTTCCCATCTCTCTCTCTCTCTCTCTCTCTCTCTCTCTCTCTCTCTCTCTCTCTCTCTCTCTCTCTCTCTCTCTCTCGGATTTCATTTCCTGATTGCTCCTCACGCGACTTACATCCCATACTCTATTTTGATGGGGTCTTCAATATTTTGGTTTCATTCTTCATTCTTCTTTTGTGCCCAAGTTGGTACTCCTATTACTGCATCTCTAGAGAGGGCATCAGCTACCATGTTAGCTTTACCTTTCATGTGGTAAAAACCCTTTATATCAAACTCTAACAATCTTTCAATCCATCTCGCTTATCTAGACGTCAAGTCACTTTTATAAAATAAATCACGTGAGGGGCGATGATCAATTTTCAAATATATCGATTGACCTGATAAAAAGAACCGATACCCCTTCAAGAACCCAAAGAATATCCAAAACCTGTCGATCAAATGTACTATAATTCTTTTTTGGCCCTTTTAATGCCCTGGAAGCAAAAAAGATGGGACGCTCTCTACCTTCATCATCTCGTTGAGAAATTACGCCACCAATAGCTACGCTGCTTGCATCTGTTCTCACCACAAATGGGCGATTAAATCTAGGATATACGTGTACGTCATTGCTGGTTAATGCAGCTTTCAAATGTTTAAAGGCCCCAATTTATTACTTTTTGTTTCTTTAAAGCATATAAGGGTCTCGCTATCTCTCCAAAACCTCTTATGATTTTATAGTAATACACAGCGAGCCCAAGGAACCCAGCTACTTCCTTAGGGGTACGGGGCCTGGGGAAATCTCTAATAGCTTCTATTTTACTGGGGCAGGGTTGGATACCTTCTGGGGTTATTATGTGACCTAAAAATACGACCTGTTTACAAATAAATTTGCACTTTGACATATTTATTTTCATTCCATTTCGTCGCAATGCTTTTAAAACTTTACGAATATTACTATTATGTTCTTCGGTGGTTTTCCCTGTAATTAGGATATTGTCTAATTAAACAAGAACATTATGGCCAATCAAGCGAGACAAAACTGCCATCATTACTCTAGAGAAATGACTTGGAGCATTTTTAACACCGAAAGGAAGAAAATTAAACTGTAATAGTTGATCGTTAGCTATAAATGACGTTTCACATATACGGTCTTCCATAATGGGTATTTGATAGTATCCAGACTTTAAATCAATAGTTATAAAATATTTATTTTCCCGTACCTTCACAAGTAATTCTTCGTTCAAGTGCAATTGAAATGCATTATCCTTAGTGACTGCATTCAACTTCCTATAATCAACACAATCTTACCGAGCCATCCTTTTTCCTAACAGCTAGAATTGGAGAAGCCCAGGGATATTCGCTCTCCTAGATTATCCCTTGTACCCTTAATTTACTAATTTCCCTGTCTATCTCTCCCTTGAAATAAATGGGTACCTTATAAGGCTTTGACCTGCTCGGCTCCGCCTGCCCAGTTTCAATGCTAAAGGGAAATCCATCAATCCGCCCGTGTGGCTCGTCTCCAATTGCAATTACATCGGAATAATTATTAACAATGTCATTAAATACAGGTTGATATTCCGGCGGACATAGTTTTTGCACTTGCAAAATCAAGTTCTGAGTGCGTTCGTCTGTGCGGGCTGGAGATGTGGTTCCCAAGATCCCATTATTAACAATTTCTCATAATTTAATTCACACACAAAATCACTTCCTAACGCAACTGTTTTATTTGAAAAATTAACTATCGTTATATCAGCTCTGATCTCTTTTATTTCTGACAAGCCCTTTAAGACTACGTGTGCCCAATTGTCATGGGGTTTAACAATGAGCTTGGTTCCTTCTGGAATAGGCTGACACGGGGTCACTGATATGGTCGTAAGTGTCTTGGGAGACAACACTTCTCATCTTTCAGGTACAGCTGCTACCTTACTTAAATATCTCTCTATGTCTGCACAAGCACTTACTCTCTCATGACTTTCTATCAGCAAAATGCCCCCTCCTGCTTTTACTGTTATCATATCTTTTTTCCCAAAAATGCATATTTGATTAATACTGATAAAATCAATCCTTAATATATCCTTGATTCCTGGAATTCCCAAGGCTTGAAAGACAAAAAAATCATGTGTAAACTTCACAGATTCTACCTCAAAGTTGATGATCGTTGTATGTCTAGCGTGAAGTTTTTTTTCCTCCTGGCGTGTCGAGGATGATGGATGCCACTGACTGTAATGGGTTTGAGGAGAATCTTTTTTTCAATCAGCAAAATGCTGGCTCCTGTGTCGATCAGCGCTCGAATGGACTTATCTGGTAGGTCAATGCTGACTGCTAACATTCCTAACCGCCCATTAGGATATATGGGGCATGTGCCAACGACCTCACTTGCAATGCCGCTGGTCACTAGTGCTGAGGGGAAGTGAGGTCGGGGCTGCTGATGGAGGTCCTAGTGCCTGCTCTACCAAGTACGTCATAGTCACTCTCACCCCTGCCTTAGCTGCTGCTTCTGATGTCATGCGGGGGACCATCGATCTCCCTAATCTCACCTTTCCTCTGGTTCCTTTTCCTCGGATGTTGGGCGGAAGTGGTGTGCGTGTGCCACAGCCCGCCCGCCCTCGGAGTTTTTTGCTTGGCATTCTCAAGATAGATGACCGTAGTTCTGACAAGTTTAACAGCTGGGGGATTCTTGGGTCGGGCACTCCACTCGGTGCCCCTCTCCCCCACACTGCCAACATCTGAAGACTCTTCCCACCTGCTGGCTGTGTTCTCCCCTCTCCCGCTTTGTGGGGATGGTGAGTGCCTCTCGTGGCTACCACCTTCTCAGAATCAGAGAATCGGGGCAGTTATTCTCAGTAATTTTTTCTTCTGGCATTCTGTCTGTAATGTTTTATATCGCCATCACTACGTATGATAATGAGTGATTGTCATCGAATAAACAACCACATAAATACAGGTTTAATAATCTACGAATATGTTTACAGACAATTGCCTTTTTATCACATTCTGGGAGATTGGCACTCTAGGTAGCAAACGAATCACAATCCCAAAAAATGCGAGCTGCAAAACTAAGGACGGATTCCCCTTTCCCAATTTTAGGTTTGTAATTTTCTTTTTTGTCCCCTGTTTTAGCATCGAGTAAGGCATGTTTTATTTCACTATAACTCCTTACACTGTCTTGTGGCCAACACATTTCCTCCATTGCCGGAGCATCTTTCAGTAACCTAATTACTTGAATATCTTTTTGTCTTTCAGAACACCCATATGTGGCTACTTAAAAGTCTCTTAAAAACACTTTGATCGACTGAAAAACCTTCGTTAGGCCTCCCCCAGACGGCTCTCCTCGTGAGGAGATGACCAAAGTTTATACCCTTTTGAACAGCAACTTCATCACCTCCAAGACCGCAATCAACACCTTTACTCGTGACAAAGTGGACAACTATTTATCATTTGTTAGGACACAGACGTATACCCTGTGACGTGCTGGAGCAGCGACAAAGGCACCCACCACCCACCCCTTGCTCACTCCTCAACCAACAACCTCTAGAACCTCTTACTGACGCCCATCGGCAACAGTAATGCTACCTACTACCAGTCCAGATTTGGGGCTGCTAAGAAGAAATATGCAAACAGTTGTCAGTGGCCAAAAAACATGTAAGTAGGCCATTGATTATGGCAGTGGCCTCCCCTGTCACAAATCTTTTCCTTTTACAAGATGCAGGTAAGAGCATGCGATTTTTGGTAGACACAGGTACATGCTGTTCTCTTCTGCCAAGGCCTCTCTCAAGGACGTGGCATAGTCTGTCTAAGTCTGCCTGGTAGCTGACAACATATCTGTGACATCCACCCACGGTTGTGAAAACTTCACATCAACATTTAGAAGTGGAAAATACAGTTGGAAGTTATCCTTGCTGATGTCACATTGCTAATCCTCGGTGTAGATTTCTTTTCACATTTTCACCTCCTGGTTGATGTTGCTCACTGACGGTTAGTAAACGCAGACTCTTATTCGCCGACATCTCTTCAACCTGCTTTCTCCAACCTAATTCTCTATATCAGTACACTCATAGACGCCTGTGCCCTAGGAAGTTTCCCGTCCAGAACTTTGCCAAACATCCATGGTTCCCGCCAAACATAGTATTTATCACTATATCAAATATACAGGGGCCCATTGTTTGCCAGATTGAATCGTCTGGCACCGGATCGTTAGGCAAAATTGAAAAATGGGCCTTTGTCAAAAGGCCTCAAGCACATGGTCGTCACCCTAATACATCGTCCTGAAAAAAGATGACTCTCTGCGTCCATGTGGCGGTTACAGACGCCTGAATTTGCTGACAGAACCTGATCACTATCCGCTCCCAAAACATCACCAACCTGACATCCTTCTTCCCCAAAGCGAAGGTTTTAAACACATTCAACCTCCAGAAGGGGTGTTATCAAGTGCTCATGAAGCAAGAAAACATCCCCAAGACCACCAGCACTGCCCCCTTTTTGTACATACACCTTCAATTACTCCTTTTTAGGCCTTCACAATGCTGGGGCTACTTTTCAACACCTCATGGATTGCATCTTAGGAGAGCTCCCCTTCTGTGTATATTACATGGATGACATACTTGTAGTATCTCCCTCCAAACATGAACACCTTCATCGACTGCGCATTATGCTTAACCTCTTACAACAGAACAGCATTGTAGTCCGGTACGATAAGTGTACCTTCGCCGCCAACAAAGTATCGTTCTTAGGGTGCCACATCACTCCTAAAGGAATCCACACGCTCCCTGAGAGAGTAGCAGCCGTTCAGGACATCCCTAAGCCTTCAACCATCAAAGCATTGGAAAAATTCTTGGTCCTGATCACCTGTTATCACTGTTTCCTGCTAGCCATTGTCACCTCTTCCCGCCCCCCCCCCCATGCCTATTTCATGGGCAAGCCAAAAGACTTGAAGTGTGGTCCCCTTCAAGAAATGGCCTTTTGCAATGCAAAGAATGCCCTATCAACCACTACAGCTCATGCTACATGCCCCTTTACTTCTCTCCAACAATGTAGTACTCGAGGAGGTGGTCAGCAGCTTGCCCCACCCAGTGTCCTTTTTCAGTAGAAAACTGTCCAAGGCCTTATCTGGGTACTCTACCTTGGACCGTGAATTGCTGGTGGTGCATTTGGCTCTCCATTACATTCGCCACTTCTTAGAAGGTACGCCCTTCGTCATTTGCATGGACCACATATCTCTGGTGTTCGCCTTCATTCGACAGTCTGACGTGTGGTTCCCCATTCAACGCCGACATCTCTCACACTGTAGCTAAATACATTTGCACCCTTCAATATGTCCCAGGGAAAATGAATCCCGTTGCTGATGCCCTTTTAAAAAACATCCACCACCATTCATCTTGGATTGGATTACAATGCCTTAGCACAAGCCTAATAAAAAGATCCAGAGAACCAAAAATATAGGACATCCTGCACATCCCTCTACTGGTAAGACGTCGCCCTCGATGACTCTCACACCACCCACCGCTCTGACATCATTACCAGTAGACCACGACCATGGATACCTGCTCCTTTCTGCTGACAGGTGTTTGATTTCATTCATAACCTTTTATATCAATTGTGCTGATCTACTGCACGGCTACTGAAAACAAAGTTCCTTTGACACGGCATTATTAAGGATGCTAAGAATTTGGTCTAAGCCTGTACTCCATGCCAAATCTCAAAAGTACATCGACACATGAATTCTGAAGTACTTTTCCTCAACTACTGCATTGTTTTGCCCATATTCATGTCGATGTAGTAGGATACCGACCCATATCACAAGGACATCATTGCCTGAATACCATCATCGACCGCTCCACTCGTTAAACTGAAGCCATTCCCATGGAAACTGCAACGTCTGCCTCTCTCAGGATGCATAGTGAGATTTGGTATCTCTGACCATATTGCTTCTGATAGTGGTAACACTTTTACCTCTTCATTGTGGACATAATTAGCGAATCTCCTAGGAATCACCCTATATCAGATAACCACCCTGCTGCCAACGGAATAGTTGAATGATTTCATCGCACTTTCAAAGAAGCTTTGATGTCCTGCGGCAAGGACTCCAACAGGTTTATTCAGCTTCCCTGAATCCTCCTGGGACTAAGGACTGCTCCTAAAGATGCTCTGGAGGTCTCAGCAGCTCAAATGGTGTATGGTGACCCGTTGGTCGTCCCTGTCGATTTTTTTCTGTCTACTTTCTCCAGACCGTATGTCATGTAATGAGAAAATTTATTCTATGCTACCAGACTTACATGACTACAGCTAAGCAACACATACTGACAGATTTGCACTCTGCAACACACATTTTCCTGGAAAACAACGATAGTAAGCCTCTGCTAACGCCCCCCCCCCTCCCCTCTACAAAGGCCCTTTCCTTGTAATCCGTCGCAATCCGAAGGCTTTCTTAATCTATATTCATGGCAAAGAAGACTGGATAGCCATTGATTGCCTAAAACCTGGGTATCTCCTGCACGCTGACCCATCTATAGTACCCATCTAAAGAGTAGGGCACCCCATTTCATATGTACGTCTCTTTAGATACAGCACGTGTTTCACACACACTTGCATACTATGACAGTGTTTTTTTTTTTTCTTTTTTTTTTTTTTTAACAAATCTTGTTTAAGCCTTCTTTTCATGAATCATTGTGTTTGAATTTTTGGGACCTTTGTTTCCTGAACCTGTTGAAATAAAGTTAGTTGCATTCACTTTGTTTCTAGTTACTACATAACGGCTCACTCTCACAATATACTGTAGGTAGTAGGTTGGCCAGGGTACCAGCCACCCGTTGATATACTACCGCTAGAGAGTTATGGGGTCCTTTGACAGACCAGACAGTACTACATCGGATCCTTCTCTCTAATTACGGTTAATTTTCCCTTTGCCTATATAAACACCGAATAGTCTGGCCTATTCTTTACATATTCACCTCTGTCCTCACACACCTGACAACACTAAAATTAGCAAACAATTATTCTCCTCTAAATTGGTTAACTACTGCACTGTAATTGGTCAGTGGCCCCATTTCCTCTTGGTAAGAGTAGAAGAGACTCTTTAGCTATGGTAAGCACCTCTTTTAGGAGAAAGGACACTCCAAACTCAAACTATTGTTCTCTAATCTTGAGTAATGCCATAGCATCTATACCATGGTCTTCCACTGTCTTGGATACAAGTTCTTTTGCTTGATGGTATATTCAGGCACACCATTCTATCCTATTTCTCTTCCTCTTGTTTTGTTAAAGTTTTTATAGTTTATATAGGAAATATTTATTTCAATGTTACTATTCTTAAAATATTCTATTTTTTCGCGTTTTCTTTCCTCACTGGGTTACTTTCTCTGTTGGAGCCCCTGGGCTTATAGCATATCCTGCTTTTCCAACTAGGGTTGTAGCTTATCAAGTAATAATAATAATAATAATAATAATAATAATAATAATAATAACAATAATAATAATAATGATAATAATAATAATAATAATATGGTTAGCAACTCTTCTAGGGGAATATTCCAAAATCAAATCATTGTTCTCTGTTCTTGGATAGTGCCATAGCCTCTGTATCATGGTCTTTCACTTTCTTGGGGTAGAGTTCTCTTGCTAGAGGGCACACTATTCTATCCTTTTTCTCTTCCTCTTGTTTTTTTTATTTTTATTGTTCATATATGCAATATTAATTCTAATATTGTCACTGTTCTTAAAATATTTTATCTTAATTAATTATTAAATACTTTTCTTATAGTTTCCTTATTTAATTTCCTCACTGGACTATTTTCTGTTGGAGCCCTCGGGCTTATAGCATTCTGCTTTTCTAACTAGGGTTGTTGCTTAGCAAGTAGTTATATGTAAAGCTACTCAAAAATCTCGTAAGTGCTTGGACCTCGTATACACTACTCCAATGTCGTTTTAAGAAATAATGCTGGTTCTCCAGGCATGACATCTGATCATGCCTTGATTTGATTAGTAGCAAAGTATGAGCAGGGTGTCCCTGATGTATCATACTCATGTAAAATTTATATGAAATCTCAAGCAGACTGGGATGAGATTTTTCATGATATTTTTGGCTTCAATTGGTCACAATTATATCGTAGTGTTGATCCTGTTGCCCCTTTGAATGAGAATCTAGTCATCATAATTGATAGACGTATCCCTTATCGTGTGCTAAGATACCGAGTGAAGGACAAACCATGGTTCAATGATGATTGTAGACGAGCTTTTTTGAAGAAGCAGGAGGCCTATCATCTTTAGAAGGGTAACAGATCAGATGTGACCTCGAATAACTATACTCAGCTTAGAGCTTTTGCTCAGAGAGTTTATGCTTCAACTGAAAAGGAATACAATTTAACCATAAAAGAAACCGTTTCTGGTACAATTCAGGAATATAAGTGGTGGTCTACCCTTAAATCTGCACTCTTTGGTGTAGATGCAACAGTTTCTCCTTTACTTAAACTAGATGGCCCAGTCACTCACTGTCTAAAGGTTAAGGCAACCCTTTTGGCTGATGTGTTTGACAGTAAACAGAGTAATGAGGAAGTCGAACTTCCTCATTCCTGTTT
>NC_090753.1:99203673-99223673 GCF_036898095.1 Palaemon carinicauda | reverse complement strand
TCACCTGCTCTGTCTGACCTCGCTCTACACAACAGTGTGTCCATGGATTAAAACGCCCAGGTCCTCACTTAACATCTTGACATCTTCCACCATCAAATATGCCTAACACTCACATTTCCCGCCAAGCATGGCGGCATCTGTCATCATTTCAAGACTGTTTAGTCCCAAGGTTTGATATAATGTTCAAGCCACCACTTATTGGTATTCAAAATAGTTAAGCTTCTTTATAAAACTGCGAATTAGATTTTCTTTAGATAACATGATGCTAACATGGTATATCTATACTTTTATAGCTTTAATGATTTCCGGACAAAAGAAAACGATGAATTTTCATCTACAAATCAAACGGATCGTAATATCTCACAATTCGTTTCTCTAGACACAGTGGACAACAATGCTATCAAATATTTAAAGAATGACAGCATCTTATTCCTGCAAAGTATTCTTATCATTTAACTTTCCCTCCAGATCACTCTTCGTTATAATCTCATTAGATCAAAAGTTTTACTCCTCCAGGAAAAGTAAGCAATAAAATCTTTTGCACCTGGCAACTCCTTCTCACATGGTGTCTTTTTGGTGATAAAATAGAAATGTTAGCAGACTAATTGCATCATCATATGTTTAGGACATCCTATCTCTGGAAAATTTTTGTTGGGGAAGACCATGTTGAAATTTAATTAATGTCATGACTACACATTGAGAAAGGAGATTTTTGTATGTGTTTTCTGTGAGAATGGGTGAGCGTGTGGGGTTGGAAGAGGAGGAGACTTTCATAAGAAATACTTTATAGCTGAATGCTGTAATTTGCAAGCATATAAGAATGTTTCCTGTAGGATCTTGATAAACAAAATAAGATTATAAAATGTAGATTGCCACTTTCTCTTTAAAGAGAAATATTTAATCAGATGATCCTGTAGATTATTGTATATATTATCTTTCATATATGCAACCTTTATACTTCATAAATTCTGTCTGTTACAGCATGAGTCGCGCTGTCAGCACTCTGTGCATGCGCATAGTGAGTCTTCTTGCTTCTCTTGGCTTGAGTTGTACGCCTTGCAGAACACCACTGTTCATAACCCTTTGAAGTATGGAATAAATGCAATCTACGACTCAGGATTTGTCTTCTCAATTCCTGCAATCATCTCTCTTCAATTACAAGACATCATCACCTATCACCATGGCACAGTGACTAAACCATTCAGTATTTTAAGGGAACACCGGAATCCAGCATCTGCATCGAGCTGCCATTGCCCATTTCCCCTCGACTATATGTGAATTTTACAGTGTCTGTGCTTTGTTTGCGAGCCGTTCATGCAGTGATAGTGCATTTTGGTATTAGTAATTGGATGTTAGTGGGTAATATTTCTCTTGTGTGTCGAGCCCCTCTTCATGCCCAAGTAAGAATCCTTTTACACCTACTCATCTGAGGATATCGAGGTGCGTCCACTATTTCTCATCACCGGAAACGCACTACCAGTGGCCGCTGCCCAGCCTGCCCGCCGCTCCTCCCCACCACCCAGGAGCCCTCCCATGCTCCTCCCCTGTTGCCATTTGCCACTCTATTTACAGTAATTTTTAAAAGAAAAACTGTAGAAAGTCTCTTTTGTCTTCTCATCTTTTCATTTAAACTGTGGGTGACAGCTTAAAACGTTTTGTAATGTCGACTACCTCACATTAAGACGAGTCAGGGGATATGCAACATGACCAGGACAATGAAGACCGCCATTTGCCTTCACACCCAGGCTCACCAACAGACCATCAAACCCTACCAGGCTTCTCAACGATGGAAACTCCGCCTTTACTCTCACCACACTTGACTATACCGCCTTCAACAGCTACAGGTGGGGAGTTAAGGTTCTTTATCAAGTACCTGGAGGAATCTCGACAGGCCGAGTTGGCTACAAGTCGGAGAGGGGAAGATCAACGTCGCCACGAGGAAGAACTACGCCGCCAAGAGGACAACTTATGAAGAGAGGAGGAAGCCCGATATTTCACCGCCCTGTTGCAGTTACTCATGGTCAACCCTGCTCACCAGCAAGCAACACCACCAGACTCGCAACAACTTCCAACTCAATCCTTGGTGCCTTTAAGTTCCCAGCACCCACTCCCACAGAAAGCCATCGCCCAGACCCCACCGCCCTTACGTCCTGATGCCACATACCACTTGTTTAGGGAATGGCGTAGACGCTGGGATGACTTCAGTGTGATGGTGGACCTAGGGACTTTACCTACCAGGAAGCAGCTAATACAACTTCATATGGGCCTCAGCCTGGAGACTCAAAGAATTTTGGAACACACACTCAATGTGCCACCAGACGCAGATCGGAGCAAGGAGGGAGTCTTAAATGTTCTCAAGGAACACATCAAGAATCTGCGAAATGAAGCTTTATGTCGCAGGGACCTGCTTTCCTGTAAACAGAGGGAAGGGGAAAGCTTCAGCGATTTCTACGTCAGACTGAAGCACGTAGCAGAGGAAATCGACGTCTGTCCTGGCCAGTGTGCAGTTTGAGGAAATTCAGCTAAAGATGATCATCATCATGGGAGTCAGAGACGAGGAGCTCACAGAAAAACATTGCCATGGACACCTCAGCTTCATAGGCCACCATGGTCAATGAATGTCACTCCAATGAGGCCACAAGGACAGCCACCATCGCCATACGTGCCCCTCCTTCTAAATTGTGTGCTGTCTCCACTTACAAAAAAACGAAAGGACATGGCAGCAAAGGTGCTACTTCTCACCCAGATTTTAACAGGGACACTTCTTGCCTTTCCTGCACGAAGAAGTACGGCTCTGCAGAAAAGTGTCCAGCTGCCGACAGCATATGCGGAAACTGTGCCGGCAAGGGACACTGAAAGAAGACTTCAAAGTGTTCTGCCAACAAGGCCATGTGTAGGCATTGTGGCCGAAGGGGTCACTAGGACAGATGTTGCCGACAGCAGATGAATGTCAAGCAGGGAGGCCCACCCAAAGCCACGCCCACCCCCACCTTCAGGCCTTCAAATTGTCACAAGGTTGAGGCCCTTTCCACAACATCTTGCCCTTCACCGGCACCCATAATCCTCGACCTCACCTACAAGGGCGAGACATCCAAGACTAGGATGCTGCCAGACACAGGAGCTGACGTATCAGTGATGGGTCCTTAGCACTTGGAACTGCTTCAAATCACCAGGAATGAGCTACAATGTTCTGCCACCTCAGTGACACTCACAGCAGATGGATCACAGATGACACCAGCTTTAGGTACCCTTAAGGCCACTGTCTTTAGCTAACCGATCCTGCCATGCCATGATCCAAGTCCATGAAGATATCCAGAAGCCACTCCTGTCCTATGCACACTGCAAGGAGTTGGCCATCATACCGCCAGACTTTCCACGGCCCATCTTACAGGTCGTCCACATGAACCGATGTAAGGAGCTACCCCTCCATACCAACTCGACCCCTGCTGAGGCCTGAGAATATTTCCTTAGAACCTTCCCTGATGTGCTTGTGTCTAAGGAGGACCTTAAAGCAGCTCCACTGAGGTCGATGGTAGGACCTCCAATGAAAATCCAACTTAAATAGGACACTGTTCCATTCGCCATTCACACCCCACAGCAGATCTCCTATGCTTTCCGCAAACCTGACAAGATAGAACTAGATTCTATGGTCTAGCAGGGTATCATTAAGCCTTGTGGAGGCGAGCCATCGGAATGGTGCCACCCTCTAGTTGTCATCTCAAAGGCAAAGTAACTTCGCATCACAGTTGATCACACCAAGCTAAACACTCAAGTCTCCAGACCAGCCCACCCTTAGTCCACACTCATAGCTGCTGTCTGTACCGTCGATCCCACAACCAAATTCTTCATCACTGCGGACGCTCTACATGGTTACTGGCAGATGGAGTTAGTGAAGTAGGACCGTCATCTCACCACTTTCATTACTCCTTATGGACGCATCCAGCATTGCCTAGGACATATGGGATTTGCTGCCACAGGGTATGAAGAAATGTGTCAAGGTTGCCGATGACATTCTAATTTTTGACAACAACTTACTGGCACATTACCACAGGATCCACGAATTACTCACTTGCTGTCGCCAAAAATGCATCACTCTCAACAGAGATAAGTTCGTAGTAGCGGAGACCCGGGTAAATTTCTGTGGATTCACCCTTCTCCGAAGAAGGAATAGCTGCCGATCCAGGATGAGTTACAGCTCTGCAAGACTTCCCCACACCCTCCAACTTGACGGACTTACATTCCTTCATGGGGTTAGTTAACCAACTGGCAGAGTTCACTCTAGATATCGCCCTGACTGCCCCTACGCCCGCCCACTCATGAGCCCTAAGCTCTCTTTTATTTGGACACAGGACCACGACCAGGCCTTCAAACGTGTGAAGCAAGCATTCTCAAGCCCTTCAGTTCCAGCATCTTTTAACCCAACTCTGCCAACCATTCTCCAGACTGATGCATATCATCTCTACAGGATAGGCTACGCTCTCCTCTAGGACCAGGGTTCCGGACGCCTCAGGGTAGTCCAGTGTGGGTCCCACTTTCTCGTAGACGCCAAAACGAGGTATGCGACAATTGAGTTAGAGATGCTTGCTGTATCTTGGGCTCTCACAAAGTGCCGTTCGTACCTCCAAGGACTGTCATCCTTCACTCTGCAAACAGATCATCGTCCAGTAGTGCCCATTATCAACATCTACATGCTGGACATGATCGAAAACCCATGGCTACAGCGAATGATTGAACGTATGTCACAATACCAGTTTACTGTAATGTGGCGCACTGATAAGTCTTCATGCATTCCAGATGCACTCTTGCGTGCACCTGTTAGCTACCCAACGTCTGAGGATATGATTGGCTGTGATGAGGTAACGTCACACGTCAGGTCTGTCATCAACGTCGTAATAACGTCCTAGGAAGAGGCTGCCACAATCACCAACGCCAACCGAACTCTACAGGACATGTCAACAGCAGCGCAGGCCGACCCTGACTATATCTGGCTTCGTGATTGCATTGTGTCCGGATTTCCCACGAATCGGTACGACCTGCATACTTCTTTGCTACCGTATTGGAAGCTGCGAGGAGCCCTTTCTGCCGACAGCACCCTCGTGCTCTGAGGTGCCAGAATAATAGTTCCTACCACTCTACGTCACCACACACTCGCCGAGGTGTTGAAGCCACTAAATATCGAGCTCGACAAACTGTCTTCTGGCTTGGAATATACTCTGACATTACTAACACCAATGCCGCCTGTGATCCCTACCTAGTCCTATGCCCAAGCTAACAGCAGGAACCTCTTCACAATGATAACCACCCATCGAGGCCCTTTGAGACAGTATCAGCGGATTTCTTGCAGGTAGCAGGGAAGTCCTTCCATGTTGTCACTGACCGCCTCTCCGGCTGACCTGTGGTCGTCCCTTGCAAGGGCGACACCACTGCCTCCTCAACCATATGGCGCTTTAGCCGCTACTTCAGAGAGGTAAGCATTCCCCTGCACCTACGCACCGATGGAGGACCCCAATTTACTAGCAGAGAGTTTGCCGACTTTGCAGAGCGTTGGAGTGTACACCACATAACTTCATTGCCACACTACCCGCAGTCTAATGGACATGCAGAGGCTGCCATCAAAACTGTCAAGCACTTGATCCTCAAAATGGCCCCCTCAGGAAACATTGATAGTGAGGCTTTTGATCGTGGACTCCTTTAGTTACGAAACATGCCTAACCATTCTGGCCACTCTCCTGCCCAGGTCCTGTATTGTGACCCTCTCCGTACTTGTGTGCCCGCCCATCCTCAGTTATTCATGGAATGTTTGCAAGAAAAGGCCCATGATTGTGACCGACGAGCTGCTGCCAGAGCGGCTCAAGTGAAATCCAACTACGACGCCCACGCCTGTCCCCTGCCCAGACTGAATGTGGGCCAATATGTCTGTCTCCAGGACCCAACATCCCATAGGTGGGACAAGATCGGGATTATCATGGGTGGCGCGAGATCACGTGAGTACAAGATTCGCCTCCCTAGTGGTGGAGTACTACGTCAGAACCGTCGCTTCTTGTATCCAGTGCCTAGTCCCAATCAAGTTCCCAACTCTGATCTCCCTGTGGTCCCTAGTTCTGACATGGAAAAGTCATCAATTCCCTCCACAACTTCCCGCAGGTCTCCAAAATTAAATAGGCCTACATAGTGTATAAAGCCCTTGTGCCATTTACGCTACTGGTTGCATAATTTTATATTTGATAAATTTACTTTATGTTATTTGCTTTGCACACTATTATTTACTTAGTTCACTGTATGTAACTAGCTTATTACGTTCAATATACTTATTTGAAAGCATAAGGGGAGAGGAGGTGTAGATTATTGTATATATTATGTTTCATATAGGCACCCTTTACAGTTCATAAATTTTGTCCGTTACAAACGCATGCACATGAGTCGCGCTGTCAGCACTCAGTGCATGCACATGGAGAGTCTTCTTGCTTCTCTTGGCACGAGTTGTACGCCTTGCAGAGCACCACTGTTCATAACCATTTGCTGTATGGAATAAATGTAATCTACAACTCAGGATTTTACTTCTCCATTCCTGCAATCATCTGTCTTCATCTACAAGACACCATCACCTATCACCATCCTACCAGTATTAACTTATTCATCAGAAATTTGGAGCCTTACTAAAGCTTTAGCATATAAGTTAGTTACAACTCAAAGAGCTATTGAAAGAATACTGTTAGGAATACCACTAAGAGACAGAAAACGAGCAACATAGATACGAAAGCAAACTAAAATAGAGGATATTCTAACAGTATGTAAGAAAAAGACATGGGCAGGACATATAATGAGAATAACAGACAATGGAAGGATATTAAGAATAACATAATGGGTCCTTAGAGATTACAAACGAAGCAAGGGAAAAATGAGGGATTGACGAGCTAAGAAAATTTGCGTGTAAAGACTGGCTTGGAAAGTTTAAGGACATGTCTGATGCCTTTGTCCAGCTGTTCACTAGTTATGGCTGATATTGAAGATGATGACATATATATGTACTGTATATACAGTATGTATCACGTTATGAATGATGATGGTGACGATGATTATGACATATATACCTACTGTATATATATATATATATATATATATATATATATATATATATATATATATATATATATATATATATATATATATACACATAGAAAAGCATATTTTCTCACAGAGCTAACATATTTTGAAGGGCTTACTCCTACATGTCACAAAAGGGACAGTTTAGATTTTCTACTATCGAAGTTTTAGTATATCTAGACTTAAATTCTAGCCTCAATTATGAGGAGTAAGAATGAAATATAAGCTTGAAAATTTCATATCTATTCATTCTAAAATATAGCAACCCCATAATCCTTTGAAATGAAAAATCTATTTCAGCCACGAAACATATAAATAAGACCTAAAGAATAAAGGAGATAAGAACTTGATGACAGCAGTTCGATATTGGATCTCAAATTGAATAAAAATTTTCCGAATTATTTTCTAAATATCTAAAATGCTGATTACGGATGAATAAAAGATAGGGTGTTTTGTCTTTAGTGGGGAATTTATATTATTTCCCGTTGGAGAATTTCTCTACCAAATGCTAAAGAAGAGTAACGTCATAGAATTTGTATTGAAATCCATTTCATTTAGGATTTAGATATATTATCATAATAGTGATATAATATAAATGTTTTCATATCGAATGACTACGATTCTTTATTTTCTATCACCTGTGTTCGTTAAGTTTTTTATTAATGGGTAATTATCTAAATATGTATAAAAAATTACCACATAATCCCTATTACTGCTGAGTTTTCATAGAAGTGAGATGTCTTTTCTGGCTCACTATAGAAAGGATCTATTTCGCGTTTTTTTTTAAATAATTCTATTGAAAAAAAAAAAACGCGATTGAAAATTGACAGCATTCAAACATTCACAACTCTGTTAGTTTTCCAGATATTTTCAAAATTTTAGTTGCAAATTAATCCTTGACGTGTCTACTTTCAATCACAAACATTGTTTTGGAAATCAAATCCTCCCTGACCGCCTTTTAGGGGGCTTTTCCATATGTACTGCTTTGCCAATATGATTTAAATGATTTAAAAGGCCCAAAAACAGTTCCCAAAAGCCTAATAGCTATGTAATAAAGCTTGGACAGTAATCCCCCAAGCAAGGGCGCGTTCTCAAACTCCCCACACCCACCTTAAGGGGGGCTCCGTCTGGGACCCCACTTTTTCGTTTCTTGCACTTAATACATCTTCAAGAAGCCCTTTGGCTATTATAACAAAGCTTGGACAGTTACCCGTCAATAAAGATGCTTCCCCCCACCCATACCCCGCATCCCCCCTTAGGGGTTCCCCTCCCCTGGAACCGAATGTTTCGTATAATAACCAAAAAATTAATGAAAATGATCATAATCAAAGACCACATTATGATAATAAAGAGTTTCAATAACAATAGAAGACAATATACATTTCTGCATAATATAAAAATATTAAAAACAATATAATAAAAGTTCCATTTACCTTATTATTGCAGGCATGTTTGCAAGACTCTGGGCTCTTTCATATTCGATTAGTAACCGTTGTCGTCATAGTCCAAAGAAAGTCCGTAAGATAAGTCCATTTTCGTTCCAGGTGGTGAGGTTGTAGGGCTGTAGGTGACTGTTACAGTTGCTAGTAACTAGAAGAGGAAGAAATAAACCTTACATCTTCATATTCCTCTAGAAGGTGGTCGTCTGGTAAGGGCTCATCAGGCTCATCTTCATCGCGTGATGCTGCAAGAGCCTTTTGCCTCTCAATAAGTTCTAATAACCACTTAGCACCTGTAGCAACCAAATTATCTTTACACAGGTGTTCAATGTCTTATAGCTTCTGCTTTTGAATCATTATATCGTGTATGTATTTTTTATTGACAGGAGCACTGAGGTCCAACTCCCTTGCCCGTCTATCCTTCCGACCTGGAACAAGACTGACTTAAAGGTCATCTTCGTCGCTCATTACTGAACTGCTTACCTGTAGTAGCACGCTTCATCACTTTCTTACTAGTAAACATTTTGACTGTTGAGAACTTTATTTTATGGGTCTGTGATCCAATGACCCTATAGTAATCATTGATGCTCCTCATGAAGAGCCCAGAGTTAGCAATAGCAGTCACAATAGCCCTAAATGCACGATCGCACGCCATATAGGAGTGTCCAGACACTAAGTATGACATTTCTATGCGTTCAAAGTATTTACAATGTATTAGGCGTAAGTTGCCAGCAATAACAGTATGGTTTTTGTTCTGACCACTGCAGTTATCGGCAAAAATATACATTTATTAGGTGAGGTAGAATCCAAAAGGCCATTCAATTCAAGGAATTTATTGGGGGAACTTAAAATTTCAGATGCCCCTCTTCTTGCAATAGTTTCAGGCCATAAAAACATGTGACTTTTTTCTGCCTTTAAGTCATAAATACGAAAGTTGTATATGGAGAGCTCTCTCCGATAGAAAGCCTCTCCCACAGACAACCTAGGGCACGGCAAAACCTTTTGCAGATCCATACACAAGACTTGTGTTGGGGTCGGTATCTGCTGCCGCACATTTCATTTTTTAAAAGCCTCATTCTTCTTCTACAGATGAAGTCTGAGCTCTTCTTTTTTATTCACTATCTCCTCAGGCTTACCTTTAGCATTTTCAATCTGAACTTTAAGCTTACGCATGTGTTACACAGATCTATGGGCACTGGCTCCCTGCCTATATTATAGTTAGTTGTAAATATTTTATAGTAATATTCATATTTAACAATATACATCAAGAGAGAATTCGGCCAAATGATCCTCATACATATGGTACAATGCACTGACAGTGTATCATGTGGTAAGATACTGTCTATTTTCTGACTTAGCCATGGAGTAATGACTTCTTCTAACTGGCAAGCTCTGTATGTGTCTATGTACAGCAGCAACGCTCTCTGTATCCAAACGATGATGATTACCAGAAGTGGTACCTCTTTTATCCGTGATTGGCGTTCCATGGTCTCCAATTTTCTTGCCGAGATACTGCACTCATTTTGCAGATATTCCATGAATGGATTGGAATGCTCTCCTGCATATTTTCACCTTGCCTGTCGGTACTATGTCAAAACATAGTACCTGCCGGTAGAAGATTTCCTTTTAGCCCCTTCACCTGTACTTTTCTTTTCTATGCAGCTTATAAGGTATCCAGTTTGAATATTGTAATCACCAGTTGCCCAATATTCATCAAAAATTTCTTTGCACTGCTCTCTGCCTACTCTGTCAAAACAGCCGTCATTACATTCCGGGCCTATGGTCTTCTTCGGAATCACCTTTTCATTGTGGCGGCTGACATACTCCTGCCCCAAATTCTGTTTTTTCTTCACAACTGCTAACTCCCAAGTTTCACGTCTACTTTTACGCTTCCTACCTCTGTCACGGGAGAAAATAGGATTTTCAAGCTCAACATCAAAGGAGGCATCATCTACCTCAAATCTCTTACTAGACCCAGCCCCAGAGTCCTGTGACGATTGACCACTTATTATAGAAGCACTTTCCCCTAATTCTATGACAACAGAATCACTACTAGTAGGCTTATCACCTTTTTCTTCCATTGTCGAGTCACTGTCTACAGTCTCTATAGTAGTCTCAAAGCAGCTGCTAGTATAATCAGGATCATCAGGGTCTGATTCACTGCTGCTTGGAATATAATCCTCCTCTACGTCCTCCATGAATAGCTGGGAATGCACAGCACTTTTTTTTCTGAGAGATTGCTTTCCATGCCAAAACACATCATCATCATTGTCAGAATATTTGCTAACTGTTTTTTCTGGGGTTTTAAAGGAAAGCTTTTTATTGGCCTTACTTTGAAGTGTTACTGACGAACCATAAAATGCCTTCACTTTGCTCTTTTTCCCTTTAGGTGTTAGTGTAATCACAACATCCCCATGATGTTGTGGAACATCGGTTCCACTTCATGATAAAGATGCACTAACAATGGCAGTATCACGCACTGTTACACCTTTTTTTCCCCAATGCCACTCCTTCGAGTGTTCTCCATTATTTTGAACAGTATAGCATAAAAAAATATGAAGTTTTCACTGAAAAACACAAAAAACACAGACGACCGGCAAAAGCGTGAAGCTGTTCTCGAATATAAACAAAACCGACCCTTGTGATTAGCTGAGAGCGAGCGTGAATGCTTTTCGCTGATTGGCTGCGTGACAGATAGATCCATAGTATGCAGGCGCGTTCGCATGGCCACTGCATTATAGAAAGGCTAGCTTCAAATAGATCCAAAATCTGTATACGAAGGATTATTTCAATTTAGCGATGAGGTTTCATACCCAACACTACTTCTGCGTATTTTTTACCAACTTGCAGATTGAATTTCTGTCTGAAATTTTGTAGGAAGAAAGTTCAATACTTACTCCATCGAGAACCCAAATAAAAAAAAAAATTATTCTAATGGAATCATTTTAAGAGAATATCACAATAAAATAGGAGAGGCTAGTGAACCTCAGCAGTTATATTCAACACAAGACATGCTGACAATGACTAAGTTTTAATTAAACTGTGAATTTGTTCAGTTAAGCCTCTTATGGAAAATTGTCAAAAAATTTCAAGGAAATGGAGAAGAAAGGCCTATTGAAAAGGGAGGGATTCAGTATCGTCTTTTTCACCCTTATCCCTACATTAAGATGTCAGTTGCCTGATGTTCCCTCCCCAGTGCCTTCAATCAAAGGTAACTTCATCCCCCAAACCTCTTTTTTCCATATTATCCTTCACCTAATCTCGCTGGTATCAGGACAACTGCCCCCAGGACAACTGCCCCCGGGACAACTGCCCCCGGGACAACTGCCCCCTGCCAACTGCCCCCGGGACAACTGCCCCCGTAGGACAACTGCCCCCCGTAAGAAAACTGCCCCCGGGACAATTGCCCTCGTAAAACCCCTGGACAATGGTGTAAAAAAATAAAAATACATAACTAATAAAACCAATGTTTTATTATTGTTAATAAACAATTCATGCAAAAATATTGAAAAGGGATTTAAATACTAGTATTTTATATTGTGGGCTATGTATCTCAAAAATTCCAATACATCGCGGTTCTCAAATTCTTGCACAATGTTTGCTATTCGTATGCTAGAATCCTGATAGCGTTTCCGCTTAGGAGGTACTGGATGCCCAGCAAGTATTTGATTAATTATGACGCTGGATAGTGCCTGTTCTCTCTTCAACACCCCCAGAAATTTCCATATATTTGGATGAAATGACGTAACGCTTGCTTGCATATGGTTATGCCAGCCTTCTACGGCGTTGTTTGTTCGAGGTAAACCTTCAAC
Organism: Palaemon carinicauda; assembly: GCF_036898095.1. NCBI lineage: Eukaryota > Metazoa > Arthropoda > Malacostraca > Decapoda > Palaemonidae > Palaemon > Palaemon carinicauda. Next base: position 99,211,318 of record NC_090753.1, on the reverse strand, counting down.
ACACGAGTATACATACTCCACATGCTTATAGGGAAACGTGGCTGTCTCCTTATATTTCGACGTCTTCTGCCGATGTATGTATCTTCAAATAATCTATTATTGCATCAGCCTCAGGTGGCAACATCTCTTGTAGTTTCTCAAACGCTTCAATAACTTTTTCTGGGGGAACAAACGCTAACGCAGGAATCATACGTATTTGCAAGGAAAAATCGGCGTCAGTTTGGTATTTAGTTTGGAGACCTTCATTTTGCACCTCACGGTATATGCTTTGAGATAAGTGGTAAAAACATCCTTTAACAGTTACGTTGGGGAAGATCTCTTCAATAGCACTCCTAGCAGCTTGTTCAAAGTCTATTAGGAAGGTCTTTGGATTAAGTCTAGGGTTTATAGTGAGGAGATTTTGAAGGATATCTCCATATGCTGCTCGTCGTTCATTTGGTAGCAGAGCATACACACACGGAATAACTCTTTAAGAAGTTAAGCAATGAATAGTGTACAATTGGTAAAATAACTCGGGTACAATCTTAAAGGTACCGTCACCAAACCAATTATCTGATTACTCCAGAAGGCTAATGTTTGTTGGTGTTGAAAATAAAAGGATACGCTGCTCTATCAATCCACTATCATAAAGAAGAAAATCTTCACCACTAGAAGTTTTCTTGCACTCGGAAGGAATGACCATGTCTGTTAGGTTTGATGGGATGGGATGAGGAGCACCAGCAGCTTGTTTGTAGCGCCTTATTGCACGACGAATATGACTCACCGGCGGTAGCTGAGTTGCAGCACCACTTGATATTGACTCAACTGTTTGGGAAATTATTTGCTGTGCAGTCTCTTCGGTAGCAATAGATTTAGCCTTTATTTCCTGTTGTACTAACAAGACTTCACGGCGGGGTTGGGCAACAGCATGGGTCTGATCATTTACATAGCCAACTACTTCATTTTCACAAACTTTTACTTTCGCTTTACAGTTATTATGTCGGCGTTTTTCACATTCATAAGATGTAACATTATTTGCCAATTCCTTCTGCTTCCTATAGATGTATCTTTCATAAATAAGCTTCATTTTTCCACGTTCCCTTTTGACGAACTCCATGATGGGTTATGTTACTTCTTGTATTTCTTTCGAAAATAAACTTATGACGAGCCGAGAGAAAGGTTGTGACTCAAAGGCAGGAAGCAATCAACTGAGTAACTTTATTATAGAACACTCTCCTTTATATACAAAACCTCAAGGCAACAGGAATTTTCATGTTCACAAGACAGACAATGTTACAGAGGAAAACCGGAGACATGTTTATTCAGGTTCTTTTTAGTGCGAGGGAAGAGAATAAATTTAGGAAATAGATACAATTATTTCTTCAATGACCGATTATGTAATTAGGAAGAATATCTTCATAAATTGTTACTAAAAAGTAATTAAGTAAATGGCAATGTGGGGGGCAATTTTCCGGGGGGCAGTAGTCCTACGGGGGCAATTGTCTTAGGGGCAGTTGTCGGGGGGCAACTGTCCTGGGGGCAGTTGTCTCGGGGGCGGTTGTCCTAGATCTAATCTCGCTATCTTATTATCTGCTGCCCTCTCGATATCCGACCCGCCCCTTCCTCAACAAGTATCCACACCATTTCAGCCATGATATTTTTATGACTTCTGTAATCTTTACTACATCTACCATTCTTCTCCTTTCGTCATGTTTCCAGTCTTTCATAACACACCTCAGCAATCTCATCTCTGCTCTCTCAAGCTTTGGTTCCTACTTTCTTCTTGAACCCAATACTTTCGATCCATACACTGACACTGATCTTATCACTGTGATAATGATCTTGGCTATTTTATTGGCCTTTTCTTAACACAGAAATAAAAAGAATGAGTAAAAGATAAGGATGGGTGGCTCAGTTTGATAAGCCACTTATACCGATACATGGAGACTGAGGATATAATAATAATGAAAAGGCGAAAATAGCTAAAATAATAGTAATAATAATAGTTTTTTGAACTACTACTACTACTACTACTAATCGTTATTATTATTATTATTATTATTATTATTATTATTATTATTATTATTACTACTACTACCACTATTATTATCATTATTATTATCATTATTATTATTATTATTATTATTAGTAGTAGTAGTAGTAATTTTATTTCCATTATTGTTATTATTATTATTATTATTATTATTATTATTATTATTATTATTATTATTAGTAGTAGTAGTAGTAGTAGTAGTAGTAATATAATCATTATTATTATTATTATTATTATTATTATTATTAGTATTATTATTGTTATTATCATTATTGATTGATTATTGTTATTATTAATTATTATTTTTATAATAATTTTTTTAATATTATTATTATTATTATTATATTTATTATTATTATTATTAAAACTAATAATAATAATAATAATAATAATAATAATAATAATGATAATAATAATAATAGTAATATTAATATTATTATTATTATTATTATTATTATTATTATTATTATTATTATTATTAATATTAATACTACGATTAGTATTATTATTGTTATTATCATTATTAATTGATTATCGTTATTATAATTAATTATTATTATTATTATTATTATTGTTGTTATTATTACTACTACTACTATTATTATTATTATTATTATTATTATTATTATTATTATTATTATTAATTTGTAAGCTACAATCCTAGTTTGAAAAGCAGGATGCTATAAGCCCAGATGTCCCAACAGGGAAAATAGCCTAGTAAGGAAGGGAAACAAGGAAAAATGAAATATTTTAATAACAGTAAAAAATTAAAATAAATATTTCATATATAAACTTCAAATAATTTAACTAAACAAGAGGAAGAGAAACAATATAGAATATTGTGCCCGAGTGTACTCTCAAGCAAGAGAACTCTAACCCAAGACAATGGAAGACCATGGTACAGAGGCTATGGCACTTCCCAAGACTAGAGAACAATGGTCTGATTTTGGAGTGTCCTTCTTCTAGATGAGCTTCTTACCATAGCTAAAGAGTCTCTTCTACCCTTACCAAGAGGAAATTAGCCACTGACCAATTACAGTGCAGTAGTGAACCCCTTGGATAAAGAAGAATTGTTTGGTACTCTCAGTGTTCTCAGGTGTATGAGGACAGAGGAGAATCTGTAAAGAATAGGCCAGACTATTCGGTGTATGAGTATGCAAGGGGAAAGAACCGTAGGCAGAGAGAAGGATCCAATGTAGTACTGTCTGGCCAGTCAAAGGACCCTATAACTCTCTAGCGGTAGTATCGCAACAGGAGGCTAGTGCACTGGCTAACCTACTACCTTTTATAATTAATATCAATTATTATTATTATTATTATTATTATTATTATTATTATTATTATTATTATTATTATTATTATTATTATTGACTATTGTTATTATAAGACTTTAAACAGAGATTTATATCAGCATGTTCAATATAAAAATATTCGCTGCAAGTTTGAACTTTTTAAGTTTCTCCTATTCAATCACCTAAATAAGAAAATAATTCCACAACTTAGTCACAGCAGGAATAAAACTTCTTATAATACTGTGTAGTGTCGATCCATATGATGAAGAAGGCATGGTAGTTAAAATTAACTGCATGCCTAGAATTGTGAACAGGATGGTACTGTCCAAGAAGGTCTGAATACATTGGATGGACAGAATTAGGAGATTCGCCAGCTGAAGACTAGCCATGAAAATGATACTTGAAAACAGGGAGATTAAAATAATTAATACATTCTTCAAGGGGGTGGTGATGGAATCCTGGGGCTATCTTCTGGGTTCATGGGCACTTGATAGTACTGCTTCAGGAGGTCAAGCATGAAAAAAATCTTTTCTTTGTGCAAGCAGAAGCTCACATCAGCGATGTTTGTGAAGGGCTAGTGATCCGGTTCGTCTGCATGTTCAGATACCTGTAATCCCCTCATGGACATAGAGAGCCATCTTTTTTCAGGACAAAGTGTAAGGGTGAAGACTATGGGCTTGATGCCTTTTGGCAAAGGCTTATTCTTTCGATTCCAGCAAACCTTTGTTTAGCAACTTCCAAATGCTATGGTCCCAGACGTCTGAATCTGGCTAACCTTAGGGCCTGTCGTCTTGATATGGGGATAAATACTATATTTCACGGGATCTATGTTCGTTTGACGAGGTTATGGACGAAAATTTTCGACGTACGATATGACAAAGTGGGCATAGGCATCTGTTGGTGAGCTGATGCAGAGAGCTAGGTCGGAGGGAGCAGGTTGGAGAGGCATTGAGGAGTACAAATCTACGTTGACTAACCATAGGTGAGCTACATCGATCAGGAGATGGAAGTATAAAAGGAAATCTACACCGAGGATTGGCAATGTGACGTCAGCAACAAGAAACTAATAAATATGTTTGGCACTTCCAAATGATAATGTGAGAGTTTCATAACCATTGGTGAGAATCGCAGATCCGTTGGCAGTTACCACAATGATGTAGGCAGATTTATACAGACTATGTCATCTCCTGAGAGTGGTCTTGGCAGAAGAGAACAGCAAGTAACCGTGTCTACCAATAATTCACACCCGTACCTGCGTCTGGTAAAAAGAAAATATTGGTGACAGGGGAGGACACAGCAGGAATCGATGGCCTACTTACAGTTTTTGGCCACTGACAACCATTCGCCTCGATTATAGAGTAGTAGTAGTATAACTGCGGCAGATGGGAGTCGGTAAGTGGCAGGAGAGGTCAAGAGTTAGGGCATAAGCGAGGGGTGAAATATCTTGGTGGTAGCTTTGTTGCCGCTCCGGCATATCACAGAGTGGGCGTCCGTGTCCACACTCACGTCAACTTCAGTCGATGTTGAATAGTTGTCCACTTCGTCAGGAGTGGTGACACTATTGGAGGCCTGGAAGGTGGTGAAGTGGCTGTCAATATGGGTGCCGATTTAGGTCATTAGGTCCTTCATGGGCAAATTATCAAGATTGGAGATAGCAGTACGTACAGGTTCTGGTAGGCGCCGTACAAAAATTGCATGAAATAAATTCACTTCACGAGGAGAGCTGTTAGTGGCAGGTTTCAGACGAGCAATACTTGTCATTTCCTCGAAGGCTAGCAAAACGCTTTGGCCCCCTAACGGTTGTTGAGAGTGCTGAAAAGGCTTCCCTATGCGGGAAGCCTGTGATGGCGAGTATTGCTCCAGGAGGCATGATTTGAGATCTTTTTATGCTCCTGGGGTGTCCCCTTGTTTGCACAGCCAATCGGAGATTTCCGGGAAAGTGTCCCCAGGGATAGCTTCGAGAACATAATCAGCTTTGGTGTTTGACCGAGTCTCGTCCTTTATGTGAAACTGGACTTCAGCCTGCTGGAACCAGGCGAACACGTCTTCAGTGGCAAAGGATGATAGTTTCAGGGACTTGGTGTTGACAGCAGAGACAGTGTCTAAAGGCAGCATCATCAAACAATAAGGCAAGGCAGGGAGGGGGAAATCGGGAGGAATGTGCCAGCGAGCAATTAGGTTGTGATGAGAGGCTCTTGTGAATGCACAACTGGACTTTATTTGGTTGGAGCTTGAGTATTTAAACAACCCGTTCCAGTCAAGAATGGCACAAAAACTCAAACACTATGGTACAAGAAAATACAAGAATGAACAAGTTATCAGTGAAAGGGGAGAGTGATACAACAATATACAATTAAGAAGAATTACCATTACAGTGTACGAGCGTGTATGATACACATGCAGTAATAATAGTATAAAAAGTAATGGGCCAAGAACAATGCACTGAGGAACACCAGATATCACATTCCCATGCTTAATACTGTACCCATCAACAACACATCTTTGCGATCTTTTATTTATTCAATAGTGATGCTACAAGACGACCAATCCACCTTCATCTGTTTGAGTTTGAAAACAAGGGCCTCAGGACTGACAGAGTCAAAGGAAGCACTAAATTCAAGGCCAATCATACGAACTTCCTGGTCATAATCAAGGGATTTCTGCATATTATTGGAGACTAAGAAGGGCATCATATGCTCCGTTGCCTTTACGAAAGTCAAATTGCAAACTAGAGAATGTGTGATTGCTTTCAACAAACCTAAGTAGAGGTTTGCTAAGAGATGAACAAAATCTTTAGATAATATGGGAGTTTTGGAAAGGGGGCGGTTATCAGCTGGACTTGAGCTACCACATACACATTTACACAATAAAGTAATATTATTAATTCTCCAACAAATGCCATAAGAACCTCTTCCTGCTAACTTACGAAAAATAACATATAACTTAGGAGGTTATAAACCTGCATTCTTTATTAAAAAAAAAAGAAAAAATACCATTTGATTTTATATCTCTATAGGCATCAAGGTCCACCAAGAGTTTTAATTTCACGAGACCGAAAAGTTAAATTAGTTAGCTTAGCCTCAGGAGAGTAGGAATGAGGAAGATCAAGTTTCTTATTACTCTGCTTACTATCAAATATATCAGCCAAAAGGGCTTTCTTTTTCTTTGGACATTGAGTGACAGAGCCTTCTGGTTCAACTAAAGGAGGAACTGTTACGTAGGTAGTAGGTTGGCCAGGGCTCCAGCCACCCGTTGAGATACTACTGCTAGAGAGTTATGGGGTCTTTTGACTGGCCAGACAGTACTACATTGGATCCTCCTCTCTGGTTACGGTTCATTTTCCCTTTGCCTACATACACACTGAATAGTCTGGCATATTCTTTACATATTCTCCTCTATCCTCATACACCTGACAACACAGATTACCAAACAATTCTTCATCACCCAAGGGGTTACTGCACTGTACTTGTTCAGTGCCACTTTCCTCTTGGTAAGGGTAGAAGAGACTCTTTAGCTATGGTAAGCAGCTCTTCTAGGAGAAGGACACTCCAAAATCAAACCACTGTTCTCTAGTCTTGGGTAGTGCCATAGCCTCTGTACCATGGCCTTTCACTGTCTTGGGTTAGAGTTCTCTTGCTTGAGGGTACACTCGAGCACACTCTCCTATCTTATTTCTCTTCCTCTTGTTTTGTTAAAGTTTTTATAGTTTATATAGGAGATATTTATTGTTGTTACTCTTCTTAGAATATTTTATTTTCCTTTTTTCCTTTCCGCACTGAGCTATTTTCCCTGTTGGAGCCCCTGGGCTTATAGCATACTGCTTTTCCAACTAGGGTTGTAGCTTAGTAAGTAATAATAATAATAATAATACAATAAAGAGTGCAGATTAAAAGATATCCTACCACTTATGTACCAGAAAGGGTTTCTTTTATGGTTGAATTTAATTCCTTTTTGGTTGAAACATATACTCTTTGAGCAGAAGCTCTTAGCTGAGTATAGTTATTGGAAGTCATATATGATCTGTTCCTCTCCCAAAGAGGATAGGCATCCTGCTTCTCCAAATAAACGTGTGTACAGTCAGCATTGAACCAGCTGTTATTGCCAGGATACTGTAAGGAGGCTCATAGCTTAACCTGTAGATTAGGCAATAGTTTTGAAGTCATTTGCAATTCTATCTTACAGACTCAGAGTCCTAACGTGGTATTTTTTTCTAGTCATAAATCCACTTTTATTTTCAAGTAATCTTCAAGTACTATCTTGCCACGTATCTGAGTCAAAGGTGAATTGGTCTTTTATTCCAGATACTATAAAATATTCTTTC
>NC_090753.1:99178673-99193673 GCF_036898095.1 Palaemon carinicauda | reverse complement strand
GTTCAATTACTGTTAAATCGTCACTGTCAAAAGACTCATGAAATAAGAAAGTCTTCAGTTTCCTCTTGAAAGCCTTAATGTCTTCAATCATTCGAATGTTTCGTGGGAGCTTATCATATAATCTCGGGGATGCATATTTAAAGGCTCTGGAGCCCAAAGTGGACATGAATCTAGGTTCCAACAGTTTGAAGCCATCTATAACTATTCTTGTGTCAACACGATTTGTTGGCTGCACAATATGTAGCAAGTCTCTTAAATATTTTGGATGACTGGATCTGATAACTTGGTGGGTTATTGTAAATATTTTAAATTTAATTCTCGCTTTAATCGGCAGCCAGTATAAATCAATTAGTATAGGGGTGATCCTTTCTCTAGGTGGGACACCTTTTATCAGTCTTGCTCCTCTGTTTATTATGTTTTGTAATTTCTTAATTTGGACTTTTGGTAAATTGTAGAAGATAGAGTTACAGTAGCCAGTCCTGGTAATAACACAGTTCATCACAAGTTTCTTAACAGAATTTTCGTCCAGGTACTTTTTTATAAACGCAATATTTCTTAGATGATAACCAGCCCTTTTTGTTACATTATTTATTTGGGCATTTAGAAACAGGTAACAGTCAAGAAATACACCTAGATCTCGAACTTTACTAGATATTGGCACCGATTCATTATTTATGTTCATTTAATATCACCTAAGTTTCTCACGCCGTTTCTCTTGCCCACCACCATGAATTCAGTTTTGTTCTCATTTAATTTTAGGTGTTTAAATGTCATCCATTCTCTAACACTATCAAGGATTCGATTTAGAGTTTCAGTAGTGTCATATATATCATTTATGGGGAAGTAAAGTACACTCCAATGGGGTAAACCTCTGTTTAAGGGTTCATATGATGAATAAGAGTTTCCAATTTGTACACAGTAATTTCTACCAACCAAGTAGTCTTTTAGGCATTCAACAGCCTGATCTTCAACGCCTATGGACTGTAGATCATTTAGTAGCAGTTCATGCACATCTGTATCAAAAGCAGCACTGATATCGAGAAATATTAAAATACCACATTTATTTGCATCCACCATTTCTAGCATATCATTTACAACAGAGCAGAAGGCTGTCTCCGTAGAGTATAGTTTTCGGTAAGCAGATTGGTTGTCAGGCAAAGCTTCTATTACTTCTAAGTGGCTGACTAGTTGTTCAAGAATTACATATTCAAGCCCTATTGAGATAAAGGATAAATTTGAAATAGGTCTATATGAGTTTCATTCCTAGTAGTCCGGTGCATTTTTCAGAACTGGTGTGACTATAGCCATTTTTTCAGATTTAGGAAACTTACATTCATCAATGCTTGCATTTGCTATTTTCATTATTATTTCAGCTAGATTAGAAAAGTCTCTCTCTCTATTTACTTCAGATATCTGCATAGGATCGATCGAGCAGTTTGTTTTCTTTGCTCTCTTGATAATTCTGGTGACGTCATTTTGTGTTTTGTTGTTAAATCGTAATCATTTTGTCTGTGTGCCTGGTATGTGATTAATCTGATGTTGAGTATTTACAAAGGATCTGGTTATGTTTTCAATTATTTTTTAAAGAATACTAGAAAATTATTTGCTAGTTCCCAGTCACTGTATACATCAGGTAGCTTCTTGTCTTTTACATATCCCATTATACCATTCAGGAGATGATATAACTTATTAATGTTTGTTGCTGCTTCGAGGATCTTTCTCTTATAGTATTCACTTCTTTTTTCTTCTTAGTAGGTAGTTATATTGACACGCAGCAGTTTTGTATTCTACCAAAGTACTTTCAGTTTTTAACCTATTCCACTGTCTTTCTTTACGTCTTTTTTCCTTCTTTTTTACCAAAGTCTATCCATCAAACCAAGGAGATTGGTCTTTTACGGTTATAGTCTTTTACATCGGTGGACACATGGTATCATATTCACTTTTACTCACTTTATTGTAAGTGGTCATAAGACAGTTAGCACACTTAGCTCCTAACAGACGTTGGTCATCATGATCACAGGGAGTGTTGAAAGCATCATTTATTTTCTTTGTAACTTCTTCAATAAATCCGGTAGGAGAAAAATTTTATTTATGCCTAAAATATATTTTCTTTACTAACGTATGTTTCTGTAGAGGTGGACTAAACGTAATAAGCTTGTGTACCAGGGAGATCTACATTTCTCTTTGACTTTTATATTTGATACAATATTATTCATGTCATCACTTATAATTAAGTCTAGCGTATGACCAGTTAAAGTAGTTGCAACTTTGCTCTCCCCTCGCACTGACAGCAACTTGTAATAACAATTCTACCTACTTCATTGTTAACGGTTGACAGAACCGGTTGCCGGTTGGACAAAAAATAGCATGTTGTATTTTGTGACCTTCTTACCGGGACTTGGTGCGTATATAAACTCGATGTTCCGTAATAAAGTTACTCAGTTGCTTTCATCTCACCTTTTGAGTCACAACCTACTCTTGGCTCGTCACCAATGTCAACTCGCTCCTCCCACCTTCCCCCCCCCCCCCTCACTGGTACTATGGCAGACTCCCCAGAAGTTGGCACCACCCAATTCAAACTCTCATCGTTCGCCACAGAGAGGCGTTTGCTAGGCTTCAGAGCGCAGAAGTCTAGTTCCGCATCAAGGGCAGGACTCCCTCAACCACTAAAGCAGATTATGTTCTCGCGGCGATACCCGAGGACACCTTCCCGGAAATCTCCAACTGGCTTTGTGAACAAGGAGACACCCCAATAGCATATGACGCCCTCAAAACATACTTTCTGCAGCAGTACTCGCCGTCGCCAGCCGCCCGTATAGCAAAGTTTTTTTAGCTCTCTCAACAACCGTTGGGGGACCAAAGGGCTTCGTTCGCCCACAGGGAAATGACCAGTATCGCTTGCCTGTAACTTGCCGCAGACAGCTCTCCTCGTGAGGTATACCTACTTCGTGCCCTTTGGGTAAGCCGTTTACCCGAACCTGTACGTGCTGCCATACCCCATGTCGATAGTTTAGCCATAAAGGACTTGATGACCAAAGCCGAAGACCTTATGGACAACCACTTCACGACCTTCAAGACCTCCATCAACACCTTCACTCCTGACGAAGAGGACAACTATTAAACGTCAACAGAAGCTGACGTGAATGACGTAGGAAACACACACCTACCCCATTACGTGCCGGAGCGGCGACAAAGCCACCCATCACCCACCATGCGCTTGCGCCCCAACCAACGACTTCTACAGCCACTTACTGCCGCCCATTGGCCACAGTTTGGTACTACCACTCCAGAATCGGAGCTGCCACGAAAAAATGTGCCAAGGATTGTCAGTGGCCAAAAAACGTGTAAGTCGGCCACCGCTCGTGGTGCCTCCCGTGTTTATAATCTTTTCTTTTTATATGATGCAGGAACGGGCGTGCGATTTTTGGTAAACGCAGGTGCTTGTCGTTCTCTTCAGGACACGACGTAGTCTGTCTAAGTCTGCCAACGTCCGCCTGGTAGCTGCCAACGGATCGGCGATACCCACCTATGGTTACGAGAACCTCACATTATCATTTGGAAACGGCAAACTTAATTTGAAGTTTTATCGTAGCTGACGTCACATTGCTAATCCTTGGTGTGGACTTCCTCTCTCATTTCCACCTTCTGGTCTATGTTGCCCACCAACGATTGGTCAACATAGACTCATACTTGTCTACACCTCTTCAACCAGCCCCTTCTAACCTCGCTCTCAACATCAGCGCACCCAGAGATGCCTATGCCCACTTCCTCACGTCGTACCCGGAAAGTTTTCCGTCCAGAACTTTGCCAAATGCCCACGGCTCCTGTCAAACATGGTATTTATCACCATATCAAGACGAGGGGACCCCCAGTCTTTACCAAATTCAGACGTTTAGCACCGGATTGATTGACAACTGCCAAACAGACGTTCGCCGAAATAGAAGAAATGGGCCTTACCCGAAAGGCCTCCAGCCCATGGTTGTCACCCTTTCACAATGTCCTGAAGAAAGATGGCTCCCTCTGTCTGTGTGGGGATTACAGGCTCCTGAACATGCAAACAGAACCAGATCACTACCGACGTGACCTCCTGCACAAAGCAAAGGTTTTCTCCACACTCGACCCTCTGAACCAGTATTATCAGGTACCTATGAACCCAGAAGAAATCCCCAAGATTGCCATTACCATTCTCCTCAGTATATACATCTTCAAGTACTCCTGCTTTGGCCTTCGTAATGCTGGGGCCACTTTTCAACGTCTCACGGATGGCATCTTAGGGGACCTCCCCTTCTGTGTTTGTTACTTGGACGACATACTTGTGTTCTCTTCCTCAAAAGAGGAACACCTCCGTCCCCTGCACATCATGCTCAACTGCCTGCAACAAAACGTCCTTGTAGTCAGGTACAACATGTGTACCTATGGCGCCAACGAAGTGTCATTCTTAGGGCACCGCATCACTCCTGAAGGAGTCCATCTCCTCCCTGAGAAGGTAGCAGCCGTTTAGAACTTCCCCACGGCCTCGACCATCAAAGCACTGCAGGAATTCTTGGGCATGATCAACTATTATCACCGTTTCTTCCAGCCATTGCAACCATTCTTGCTCCCCTCTATGCTTCCCTGAAGGGCAAGCCAAAAAACCTGAAGTGGGGTCCCCTTCAAGAAACGGCCTTCTGCAATGCAAAGAATGACCTATCAACCACTGCTGCTCAATGACAGGATCCAGAGTATCTAGCATGTAGGACATCCTGTACATCCCTCCGCTGGGAAAACATCCCCCTCGACGACCCCAACACCACCCTCCTCTGTGATGTTGGTACTGGTAGACCGCGACCGTGGATTCCTGCTCCCATGCACCGACAGGTGTTTGATTTCTTTCACGGCCTCTCACATCCCTTGCGCTGTTCTACTGCACAGCTGCTGAAGACGAAGTTCATTTGGCATGGCATTACTAAGGATGCTAAAGATTGGGTCCACACTTGTACTTCTTGCCAAACTTCCAAAGTACATCGACACACGGATGCAGGAGTGGGCACCTTTCCTCAACCTCAGCGTCATTTCACCCACATTCACGTTGACGTTGTAAGCCCCCTACCCGCATCACAAAGACATCGTTACCTGTTTACCGTCACTGACCACCCACTCGTTGACCTGAAGCCATTCCCATGGAAACTGCAACCTCCACCTCATGTACATCTGCCTTACTCTCAGGTTGGATAGCAAGGTTTGGTATCCCTGACCATATTACTTCTGATAGGGGTACCACTTTCATCTCTCAATTGTGGACATCATTAGCGAATCTTCTTGGCATCACCCTACATCATACAACTGCCTACAACCCCACTGCCAATGGAATGGTTGAACATTTTTATCACACCCTCAAAGCAGCTTTGATGTCCCGCTGCAAGAACTCCAACTGGTTTACTCAGCTTTCTTTGGTCCTCCTGGGACTAAGACCACTCCTAAAGATGCCCTGGACATCTCGACAGCTGAAATGTTGTATGGCGACCCGTTGATCGTTCCTGCTGAATTTTTTCCTTCTGCAACCTCCTCTGACAATCTCCAGCGCATACGTCACGTCGTGGGAAAATTTACTCCATGCCGCCAGACTTACAAGCCCCCAGCAAAGCATCACATACTGCAGACTTGCACTCTGCAAAACACGTCTTTCTATGCAACGACATTAGCAAGCAACCGCTAACACCTCCTTACACGGGACCTTTCCTTGTGATCCGACGCAATCCGAAAGCATTCCTACTAAACATTCGTGGCAAAGAATACTGGGTCTCCATTGATCGTCTAAAACCTAATTATCTCCTGCCAGATGACCCGCCTATAGTTTGCCTCTCTAGATCAGGGAGCCCTATTTAACATATACAGTATGTCATTTTTAGGGGAGGAGCCAAGTACCATCTATGTGTATATATTATCTTTTGCATCTTCATTCTCCCCTTGCACTGCCAGTAACTTGTAATAACATGTCTGCCTACTTCATTGTTAACTGTTAACAGAACTGGTTGCCGGTTGGACAAGAAATAGCATGTTTTTTTTTTTGTGACCTTCTTATCGGGACTTGGTGTGTATATAAACTCGATGTTCTGTAATAAAGTTACTCAGTTGCTTTCATATCACCTTTTGAGTTACAACCTACTCTTGGCTCGTCAAAGTATCCTGACATCTTCCACCTAGAGCAATGCCATATGCACACATCTCTCGCCAAGCACAACACCTATCATCATATCAGGACTGCACAGTCCCAAGTGTTCGAAAGATTCATACATTTGCCAGCAGACTATTTGGCAGCTTCTAAATGCACACTTGTCAAAAAGCAAACAGCCTTGTCTTAAAACGCCTCCAGCCCATGGTCATTAACCTGTACATCATCCTGAAGAAAGATGATTCCCTACACACTTTTGGGGATTACAGACATTACCACATCCCAATATTGCTGACAACACCACTTACCTTGTGATCCCCTACCTCCTGGAAGAGTATTATCAGGTGCCCATGAAGCTAGCTGACATCCCCAAGACCACCATCACCACACGTTTCAGAACATATACTTTCAATTATTACTCCAACTTTGGTCTTCTTAATGTTGGTGCTATATTTCAAAAACTCGTCATTACCATCATATGGGACATCTCTTATCTGTATTTTGTATGCACATGACATGCTAATATTTTCCCTTCTAAAGAGGACCACCTATGTCACCTACACATCGTCCTCTACTGCCTACAGAAGAACAGCCTTATAATATAGTAATAAAACTGTATCTTTGGTGCCAAAGAAGTGGCATTCTTGTGTCATCACATCACTCTTTAGAGTATTCAATCCTCCCTGAGAAGTTATCAGCAATATCACTGGTTCCTGCAACCATTGCTGCCACTATTGACTCACTCTACAACTTCCTCAAGGGCAAGCCAAAAAAACTTTAAGCAAAAAAACTTTTCAGGAGGAGGCCTTCTTCAACATAAAGAAAGCCCTGTCAAATACTACTGCTCTCACCTTTCCCTTGCCAACTTTACTCGTGCTCTCTGCCTATGGCAGTGATGTTGCTGTAGAGGTGGTACTCAAAGAAAGAATCAATGTAGTGCACCATAGGTTTGGTGAAGGTAATCATCTATTCCCTAGTTTGCAATTTGGTTTACGTAAAGGCCTTGGAGCATGTGATGCCCTACTTACAATCTCCAATGCTGTAAGAAATCCCTTGATTTTGGTCAGGAAGTTCGTATGATTGGCCTTTATTTTAGTGCTGTGTTAAAATGTGTTAATCATAATCACAGTTGGGAGTGGGTGGGTCGTTTCTTAGCATCATTATTGAGTTTTTAAGTAATAGATCTCATAGAGTTGTTGGTGATGGGCACCATAGTTTAGTATAGGAATGTGATATCCGGTGTTCCACAGGGTAGTGTTCTTGGCCCATTACTTTTCATACTATATACACATGACATGTGGTTTGGCCTAGAAAACAAGCTTGTTGGATATGCAGATGATGCTACTCTCTTTACATCAATTCCATCCCCTGGGTGTATATCTGGGGTCGGTGAATCCCTTAATAGAGATTTAGCTAAAATTAGTGCATGGTGCAAATTATGGGGTATGAAGTTGAATCTTATCAAAACTCAAAGTATGATTGTAAGTAGGTCAAGGACGGTGGCTCCTCAACATCCGGATCTCAGTATTGATAATGATTCTTTAAATTTGTATGACTCTTAAAATTTCAGGTGTGATTCTCGACAGCAAATTTATTTTTGAGAAACACATTAGGTCTACGTCTTCATGAATTGCACAAAAAATTGGCTTATTGAGAAAGTCTTACAAGATTTTCGGTGATCAATCTATTCTGAAGAAGTGTTTTAATTCTATCATTCTACCTTGTTTTGAGTATTGTTCTCCTGTCTGGTCTTCAGCTCTGGATTCTCATCTTAATTTGTTTGACAGAAACTTACGGTCTATTAGATTTCTTATTCCTGATCTATATTAATCTTTGGCACCGTCGTTCAATTAGTTCATTATGCATGTTGCATAAGATTTTTCATAACTCTGACCATCCTTTACATTCAGATCTCCCTGGACAGTCTTATCCTGTTCGTAATACTAGGCAGGCAGTTAATTCTAAGAGCCAGGCCTTCTCCATCTTGAGGCTCAATACTACACAGTATTCTAGAAGTTTTATTCCAGCTGTGACCAAGTTGTGGAATGATCTTCCTAATCGGGTAGTTGAATCCGTAGAACTTCAAAAGTTCAAAGTTGGAGCAAATGTTTTTATGTTGTCCAGGGTGACTTGAGTCTTTTTATAGTTTATTTATGACATATCTGTTTTTAACGTTGTCAATAGTTTATATATGACATCTATTTTGACGTTGTTACTTTCTTTAGAATGGTTTATTGTTAATTTGATCTCATCATTTACTTATTTCCTTACTTCTTTTCCTTACTCGGCTATTTTTCCATATTGGAGCCCTTGGGCTTATAGCATCTTGCTTTTCTAGCTTGGGTTGTAGCTTGGCTAGTAATAATAATAATAATAATAATAATAATAATAATAATAATAATAATAATAATAATAATAATAATAATAGGCCTTCTTCAGTAGAAAACTTTCTCAGACATACTAGTTACTTTCAAATCCAACAGTACTAAATGAAATTTGGTCTTTATGTTTCAGGTCCATATAAATTTATGTATTCCAAAAAGAGAGTGGCATGACGTCATTTCTCAATAGAGCAAAGGTATCATCGATATAACGTGTATAGAAGAGAGATTTAAAAGCTACAAGGCACTGATCCATAAAACCACTTTTCATGGTAACACGGAATATGTTAGTATGGACAAAGATTATTATTATTATTATTATTATTATTATTATTATTATTATTATTATTATTATCATCATCATTTTAACCCAAGCTACAACCCTAGTTAAAAATGTAGGGTGTACAAGTCTAAGGGCCCCCACCGAGAAAGTAGCCCAGTGCAGAAAAGAAACGGAAATAACCAATAAACTGTATCTAAGAAATGCTAAAAATGCAGAATAGAAACAATGAAACGTCCATCCATTCAGCCTGAAAGGCATTTTTAACAAGATTTGAACTTTTGTAGTTCCACAGACTTAACTGCCATATTAGTAAGATTATTCTCATCAGTAATAAGTCTTATGTTGGAGAAGGCAACACTGTTAAAATTAACGGCATATCTAGGTTACTCTCTCTCTCTCTCTCTCTCTCTCTCTCTCTCTCTCTCTCTCTCTCTCTCTCTCTCTCTCTCTGTGGCGGGATGTTGCAAAAACAACCCCCACACCCTTGAATCTTACTTCTGACAATTGTCTCCGCAACACAAACTTTCCCAAGACGTTATCTAAAACCAGACTCTTAGACAAAAGGACAAAATAAACAAAAACATGACCTTAAAACTATATATTTCTTACAATCTATAATAAATCAAACCAACCATCCACAAAAAAAAAATTTAAACTAATCAAGACTTAACACTTTAAACAAGAATCACCAGCATCAAAAACTTTACACTATATATACCATAAACCCCATCCAAATAAACGCAAAAAAACCTAACAAACTTAAATCTAAACCGCACACCAACTCAAAATATATGTTTATATATATGTCGACACCAGCACTGTCGCCACACACAAGCCGAACTGTCTTTTCACGGCAAACTACCACTATATGGTAAACAGGAGTCTCTCTTAATATGCCATAACGGCATCAACTCCTTGAGTCACAGGTGCCAGTATCATCATCATCATCATCATCATCATCGTTATCATCATCATCATCAATCCAAATACACAGGCCAGGTCGTCAACAGTTGAGCAGTCAAATGAGCAGTACAAACAAAATCGTAATACAGGCCAGGTCATCAACAATACATCCACTTTCTAAAAAAATGGAGTCACTCCAAAGGAGGAATCACAGCCTGTCAAAATAAAAAAAAACCACTTATGAGCATTCCTAACTAACTGAACTATCGCACTATAATCAAAGATAAATAATAAACTGTTCCTATCATTCACAATCACGACAAGCAAATATAAACAGAACTGTACTTACTTTTGAAAACCAATGAACACTTCCACGCTGGTAAAAATAATAGTAAATATAATCCAGCATTCACACACGCAACTGCCTTAAGCTGCAGTCAAATAAAAAAAATATTCACTCCGAAACATTCACCACTGTCGTAACCTAACTAAAAACATAAACAAACAATCTCATTTAAAACAACAGTCTTTCTCACCACAAACAATCTCATTTAAACCAACAGTCTTTCTCACCACAAACAATCGATACACTAACTACTTTTGCTCGCTAACACAATCTCTCTCTCTCTCTCTCTCTCTCTCTCTCTCTGGATTTGGCAAAAGAAAAAAGAAAAATAAAACAAAAATAAATCCTCCACATTCCTCCCACCTTACTTTGCCAAATCCTACTCACAAAACACTTACATTATTTTTTTCATTACCCAGTCGTAGTCGGGAACGGGACCTCTACTCCAAGTAACTGGGCCTCCATATACTCTCTCATTCACTTCTTCCTTAGCACAATCATTCGCTACATTAACACTATTCCTATCTAAATCCCTATCATCTAATATAGCATGTACAATCATGTCTACCTCGTTCTCATCTGGCCCTAAAATTACACTCATTTCTGTAAACAGTTCATCCATTTCATCAAAAACATTCTCAACTTTAGCAAAAGATTCATTCATACTACTAATCATTCTCCTATCTCTCACTCTCACATTCGTCATCCTTTCTTTTATATCACCTAAGGAAAAGCCACACACACTATAGGTATCATTCATACTCAGCCATGATTCATCTGCATTAACACATTTATCTTCCATACACACTTGCACATTTACACCCTTGTTATACTTATTTCTATTCTCACTTTTACTTATAAAATTCCCTTGCACTTTCTCCTCACTTAAAACTTTCAAACGCCTCTTTTTTCCATATTCAACTAACACTAATTGTTTATTTTCCACCCCTAATTTCTCATGCATACTAGGTTCATACTTGCTCATTTCCAACCAATTACTCATCCCATTCTCACAAAAATTGATCCTATTCCTTCTACACACACAGGAGGACTCACCCAGTTGAACCCTCTTACACTCTAGTTTCCTGAACATCCTGGCTGACTTAATCCCTTCTTCCTACATACTCTAGCTACATGCCCATCTGCACCACATTCATTACACTTACCCCGGCTCCTTGCACATCCTAGCATAATGACCATCCTTACCACAATTACCACAAATCACATTCATACGATTACTACGACATCCACTCGCTATACAGTATGCCCAGTCATACCACATCGATAACATTTTACCCCTTTCTCTTTCTTGCACTCGCTAATTCTATGACCTACCTCACCACATCCAAAACAAGCACCTAGAGCCCATCTACATTCATTCTTCTTATGCCCTACTTTCCCACACCTATAACACTTCTCATCACGGACATGACTATCTGATAAACCTCGTTGCACACTCACACTCCTATCCCTATTGTGCCAATTACCCTGCCTAAATCAATCATTTGTCCTTACAGGTATTCCCACATTACTCGCCCTAACACTCCTATCTACTACACTATCAGCTACCCTCATCGGTCCTCTCATAACAGCATCTCTAAAACTAACAAATTCTGGCACACTTTCCTCCATTCCACTTCTTACACTCACAGATTTACTTTCTTTCATACATCTATCTAACTCGTAATCCTCAACTATCTCTAAGATATCATCCCATGTCGATCTTTCTTTCGTCCACCTCATTTTCTCCTTCCCTTTCAAATTAACAAACTCAGCAACATTTTCGGGTACAGTAGCCAAAAACTTCCTCATTAACTCCTTATTCTCATTTATACCTTCATCCCCATACTTCTTCCTAGCTAAAGTTTCCAACCTACATACATACATCGATATCGCTTCTCCTGCTTTCATCCGTGCTTCATCAAAATCATTCTTACGCCTATACCTAACACTCCCTTTCATACGTTTTACCTGCTCAATTATTCTCTTTTTTACACTTTCATAATCAACCTACACTCATTATCACTCCATACATCGTCAACAAATACCCAGTTGAATATTCTCCTAACTCTCTAGCCCAAACTCTTTTATTATCACCATACTTATCCTGACAATACCTCTCATACTCCTTGAAAAATTCATATACATCCCTACTACTATGCTCATTGAACCTTTCACACCAAGGTACCTCTCTCATAAACACAGTCTTGCACACATCACGTTCATTCTCACTGCTATCATCACTGCTACCTTCCTTCTTGTTTCCTATTTTCTCGCTAGAATATAAGGAATCTAATTCCACAGTCATACTCCTATCCTTGATCATACTCTTCCTAGCCCTTTTCTTACTCGCCACTTTCACTCATTCACGATCGTCCTTGCTATCAGCCTGATACTTTTTCTTCTCTTTCTTCACATCACTTTTACCTTTCCTTTCATCTTTCCTCTCACCTTTCTGTTCATCCTTACTATGCCTAATTCCCTTATCTTCAATATCACTATCACTATTACTACTATCACTATCACTTCCTTTCCCATTATCACTAACCTTAGCCTTCTCATCCACTATCAACCCATTACCCAAAGCTGAGGACACTCCTCCGACTGCACCTTCACCCATTAAAGTCTTCATCATCCCCATTACTTGCCCCATCATATCTTCCATTCGTTTCTCCGTCCGTTCTTCATTCTCTCACATCCTCATCTCAACACCCTCTTCCACTCTCTCTACAGTTCCCTTAATTTCCCTCAGTTTCCTATGCATCTCCTCATTCTCAAACCTTAACCACTTATTCTCTTGCAACAACTTCTCCTCACGCTCCTTACTCAGCCGCAATTCCTCCTCCAAAGCCTTTAATTTTTTTTTCCATTTTTCTTCAACCTTAATCTAATTTCTTATCCTATTCAGTCCTTCGTTTAAGAGTCCAGCTATCAATCCCACCTCAGCTGTCCCTGTTCGGGCGCCAAAATAATGTGGCGGGATGTTGCAAAAACAACCCCCACACCCTTGAATCTTACTTCTGACAATTGTCTCCGCAACACAAACTTTCCCCTGACGTTATCTAAAACCAGACTCTTAGACAAAAGGACAAAATAAACAAAAACATGACCTTAATACTATATATTTCTTACAAACTATAAAAAATCAAACCGAACCATCCACAAAAAAAAACTTTAAACTAATCAAAACTTAACACTTTAAACTAGAATCACCAGCATCAAAAACTTTACACTATATATACCATAAAGCCCATCCAAATAAACGCAAAAAAAACCTAACAAACTCAAATCTAAACCGCACACCAACTCAAAATATATGTTTATATATATTGCGACACCAGCACTGTCGCCACACACAAGCCGAACTGTCTTTTCACGGCAAACTACCACTATATGGTAAACAGGAGTCTCTCTTAATATCCCATAATGGCCTCAACTCCTTGAGTCACAGGTGCCAGTATCATTATCATCATCATCATCATCATCATCATCAATCCAAATACACAGGCCAGGTCGTCAACAGTTGAGCAGTCAAATGAGCAGTACAAACAAAATCGTAATACAGGCCAGGTCATCAACAATACATCCACTTTCTAAAAAAATGGAGTCACTCCAAAGGAGGAATCACGGCCTGCCAAAATAAAATAAAAAAACACTTATGAACATTCCTAACTAACTGAACTATCACACTATAATCAAAGATAAATAATAAACTGTTCCTATCATTCACAATCACGACAAGCAAATATAAACAGAACTGTACTTACTTTTGAAAATCAATGAACACTTCCAAGCTGGTAAAAATAATAGTAAATATAATCCAGCATTCACACACGCAACTGCCTTAAGCTGCAGTCAAATCAAAAAAACATTCGCTCCGAAACATTCAAAACTGTTGTAACCTAACTAAAAACATAAACAAACAATCTCATTTAAACCAACAGTCTTTCTTACCACAAACAATCGATACACTAACTACTTCGCTCGCTACCACAATCTCTCTCTCTCTCTCTCTCTCTCTCTCTCTCTCTCTCTCTCTCTCTCTGGATTTGGCTAAAGAAAAAAGAAAAATAAAACAAAAATAAATCCTCCACATCTCTCTCTCTCTCTCTCTCTCTCTCTCTCTCTCTCTCTCTCTATATATATATATATATATATATATATATATATATATATATATATATATATATATATATATATATATATATCACCGTTAACATGAGGGTGTGTTCCTGGAGTTGTCGGGTTAACAGAACATGATTGCTCTAAAGAAATGATGGTAATTGGGAAAGTTTGTCATTTTGGGATTTTGTTACTATGAAACTTGAAAAATATTCATTATCAATATATTTGAAGGTCACAGAAATAATAAAACCACGCATTGAGGCAGCAACACTCTTGTCACCACTGTTGGCTGTCGCCTACTTCGCTCCTATCCCCAATTTCACTCACTCTCCTTCCTCCTCCCCCCCCCTCCCTCTTCTCCTGCTCTTTCTCTCCTAGCCTCGCTCTATCTCCTTGCCTCGGTTTCTCTCTCTCTCTCAGGTTTTTTTTTTTACTTTTAATCTCATAATTATTTATTTACAATAAATTTTATACCATTAAGTACATTTTTAAGTTAAAAACGCAATAAACAAAACTGCATTGAATATACAAATGCACAATGCTACTAGTATGCAATTATTTTTCTTCCATTTCGGTAAATAAATAACAGATTGTAATATATATTTCCTTTTAGTCTAATGATTATTTATTTACAATTAATTTTATATCAAAAAGTAGATATTTCAGTTAAAAATGATAATGAAGTGTAGGCCCACTTTCTGTGTGGTATGAACGAACGTGCAATGCTACTTGCTACCACAGAACAACAAAACCTACGTCTGCGTTTCCATATCAAACGCTTTAGCGATTTATTTTCTTTCATTTAGGTAGA
>NC_090753.1:99163673-99173673 GCF_036898095.1 Palaemon carinicauda | reverse complement strand
TATATATATATATATATATATATATATATATATATATATATATATATATACAGTTATATATATATATATATATATATATATATATATATATATATCTATATATATATATATATGTATATATTTATATATATATATATATATATATATATATATATATATATATATATATATATATATATATATATATACAGTTATATATATATATATATATATATATATATACATATATATATACAGTTATATATATATATATATATATATATATATATATATATATATATATATATATATATATATATATATATATATTTACCTATATAAATGAACATTGCCTCTTCTTGTTATAGGTATACTCTGTCTCTTCTGATTCATTTTCGTTTGCAGAGATCATCAGCATCTCTGTCTTGTAGGGGGCCTCTCTCTCTCTCTCTCTCTCTCTCTCTCTCTCTCTCTCTCTCTCTCTCTCTCTCTCTCTCTCTCTCGGGAGTGCCATTCTTGAACTTTGTTTGTCAACACACGCTTTGTGTGCTCTGCATGCTTTCTCGATTAATTAGGAGATAGGAAGTACTTCATCACCTAGAATTGACTGAAAGCTGGGTGATCAGTGATGTGACATTATTGCATTTATGAGTTTTCAGACTTAGAATTTATTTATGATTAAAAATCTCGTTCACTCGGCTAAAACACTATGTTCAAGTTTTTTCTAAACCGCATGTGCGCAGTGCTGTGTTTGTGACGTGGTTATCCTCTTATGGCTACCTCACTGTACCAGAGGAACGAATTCAAATACGGGCGTTATTAAAACACCACTTGATAATGACCATGGAATTCTCAGTACGTGGCACTCTTGCTGACTTCCTTGATTTAAATGATGATAATGCTGAAGAGCACTGGCCTCGACTTGTCTCTATTCAATCTCAAAAGTTGGTATCTGCTGGTGCATCCCCTAGCCTGATAGACCATACCCCTATCTCTAACAAATGATGTATGAAGCATGATTCGGATAGCACTAATGAACCATCATCCCCTACTGCTAAAACTACAACGCATGATGTCTCTTCCTCTCAAAGTGAAGTTCTAAACCGTTCTTTGCCTCGCCCTTCTATTCAGACTATACCTACTATGGCTACATAACATGTTCTCCCTGCCTTTGCTCAGTGTGCTGAATACATAAAGCTTTTATTTAGTGAGAGTCCAGGGGTTAATGTGAAGCTTTGCTGGCTATCGGAGGTTACCAAGATATTCAGCCTCGATTGAGAATTGGCTGAAGTAAAAATGTTTGTGGTCATTTCTTGATATGTATACATATCGAGGCATCACCTGGATTTCATAAATAAGGTCTAGGGTGGTGAGGTTTGTCCCTTGTCTTACATGTTCAGGATGCTGTAAACAGGCCTCGTAAGTTCCCTATATATCTCGTCACTCGATATCCTGTGGCTGTAGACCCTTTATTAGCTAAGGAACTGACAGGAGTGTACACTGTATGTGGTTTCCTACAGGGTGGGAAGCCCATCAGTCGTATTCTTATTATTAAGAGCCACCCGGATCTGGACCTGCCTAATGTAAGCTTCTCTTTCCTACCTTATCTACTGTCATGTAAACTATGCAGGGGGCTGTACAAAAGCCATGCTGCTTCAAATGCTGGGGTCACATCTCATGATAATGTGCTGCCTATGAAAATTTTGCATTTTGTGCTGATGAGTATAATAGTCAGACCTGCTCCCTTTACCACCCACGGTAGTTGACACTGTCTCGCCATAAACATCTCGCTCATTACCTCTGCCTACATCGGACACTTTGCATTGGAAATGCCCGAGATGTGACAAGCCTGAAGTCAATGTGTGCATTTGGCTGTGCCAGATGATCATGCACTGCATCGAACCGCCATATTATGCAACAGCTGCCTTCGCTATTAATATCATCCACTGTTACTGCCTCCTCGCAAGTTTATACACTTCGTAATGCTGTAGATGTCCTCAAGCCTTGGTGTCACTCCCTTACAACACGTTTTGAAGACATTAATTATCGTTTAGAGAGCATGGACACTCGCATCAAGTCTTATAGCCTACTTTGACCACCCAACTTCTAAATTTCCTACTAATGACACCACACTACGTTCTCTCGTTGAAGCTCAGCCGGTTGTTATCACACCAGTTACTACACTCACTGGGAAACTTGACTCGATTGCTACAATTCTTGAGTGTCACTAATCCCCATACAGAACATTTACCACGTGATACGCTGCCCATCCATACCCAAGAAACCACTGCCTCTCCCTCTAGTCACTGTTCTTCTAAGGGACATGTTCGATAACCAAGTGAAGCTGGGATACATTCGATGAAACCAACTAACCCACGCGACATCGTTGGATTTACGCACGCACGAGGTGGTACTTTAGGCCTCATCTTGACCTCTAAACTCGTACCTTCCTGAGTCAAATGTGTAATGGTTCTGACGCTCTTCTCTAATCACATTGGTCTCAGCATCTATTATTCCATTTCCATTACCCGTACTCCAATACACAATCCCACTTGCATCATAATTCCACCTAAGTACCAGCCTATGTACATCTTATATATGACTAGCCTTCTACTAATATTTGACCTCCATTGTCTTGAGAAACTTTACTCGTTAATTGTTAAGCCACACATGCTTTCCAAACACGAGACCTCAGAATGCCACATATGAGCTGTCGTGCTGGTGCCATGACACTGGATAGTCAAATTTCTCAGTCAGAGAAGAAGGCGATGGATGATGGCCTTGCCTTCATGAGACAACCAGGTCCAGAGACTCTGCACCAGTATCAAGTATCAAGAGATGCTCTGGTTGCTCTACATCATTGTGTAAAAAAAGATTCCTAACACAAATTATCAGACAGCATCAACCATCAAATAAGCATTGATTTCATGTGGCACCTTATCAACAGGGCTATGAAGAAGAAACCACCAAGTGTTCTCTACCATAGCCCTGATCAGTATGCACAGGACCTTATTAATGAATGGTCAGCACAGTCACAAAACATCAACCTTCCAGCTTGTATACAAGACTCTCTCTGCTCAAAAGACGAAGGGCACCTTCATTTCAGTTCCACCTTAGTGAGCACTAATGAAGAGGATGTTCTACCCATAACTAAGGAAGGGCTACCATGTGCCTTAGAAAGGAGTAAGAAGTCAGCTCCTGGTGATGATGGCCTCACCTATGCGGTCCTTTCCACACTCATAAAAGTATCAGGTAACCCTCTCCTCCGCCTCTACAACCTCTGTCTCTGACTAGGATATGTGCCCCTAGCATGGACTCATAGTACAATTGTACACATTCACAAGCCTGTCACTGAAAAATTCCGACCTATCTCCCTCACCTCCTGTTTCTGCAAAATATTTGAATGTATTCTCCTCTCCCACCTTATGTTCCGACAGAAAAATAAGCTTTTGTCCAGAATATTTGGCTTCCTACCCCAACAAGGAACACATAATTGTCTCGTAGAGCTCTACACTCGTCTCTCCCCAACCAGTGTTGTAGCCTTCATTTTAATTGAAAAGTGCATTTGATGTTGCATACAGAGAAATTATGTTAGAACAGCTTATTGATTTTGGAATGAAAGGAAACCTTTTGAGATGGATATGTGGCCATCTACGAAATAGAATCTCTCGTGCGCTGTTTAGAGGAGCATTGAGCACTGCAAAGGAACTTGAACTTGGTACTCCACAAGGGGGAGTACTTAGTCATTTATGTTCAATATTCTCCTACATCACCTTTTTTTCCTTACTTCCGGATACTGAAAATACAACCAGCACTTGCTACGCAGATGATATATGCATTCACTCAACATCTCCAGATCACTTGCAACACTTCCTCTCTTCCTTCTACAAATCAGCATCCTCCTGTGGTCTTATCTTCCCAGGCAAAAGTAAAATCTTCTCCACAAGGCCAACAAGGAATTTGCCAGAAATTACCATGGCGAACAATGCTGTACCTTTGTATACAAAGTATGTTGATTTGAGAGTGCCAGTGCGAATGACATCTTCCATTTCAGCAAAACAGAGAGTACATCCCATTGTTACAGTGATGCAATGAGTTTATTGTCATGTTAGGTATTTCTTTGTGTAAAGTGTTAATACTTTCTTTATTACATAAGTATCCCGTGATATCTTTACTGTGTATATATGGGTTTCGGTAATAGTAAATTTATCATTAAATAATTACATTAATTTTGACGGTGTTTGAACAATTACCTTGGGTAAACAAAATATTTACGTTTCTCTATCTAAAAACTCTAAGAGTATTAGAAGAAGATCGTAACAAGTGGGGGTCTGTCCGGGATTGAAATTTGTTAACCCTCGGTAATTGTTTGCAATGGTCGTTATTGTGCAAGATTTGTTATGTGCGTTTTAACGTATTGGTTTTTGTATTTTCAAATTAGTTTATCTTTGTGCAGTTTATATAAGTGATAATTAGTATATTAAGTTAATAATTATGGAGTCCTTTAACATTAGTGAGTTTGTTGAAAATCCTACGAGTGGTTATTTGAGTTCGCACCGGGTGCGAAAGGATGATTGGTTAGAGATCGCTCGTCACTATAAGTTTGATAAAGACATAAAGAGATCGTGGCGTAAATCTCAGGTTAAGAGTAACGTGATATTGAAGTTAGTCAATGATGGAGTTCTCTCGGAAGAGGCCTTTGATTCATGTGACGAAGGTAGTTCAGTCTTAGAGGTAAAAAGAATAGAAATTCAGTATGCAAGAGAAAGAGAGGAAATAGAGAGAATAAAAAGAAAGGAAGAACTTGAGCGTCAGGACAGATTGAAAAGGGAAGAACTTGAGCGTCAGGACAGATTAAAAAGGGAAGAACAGCGCCAGGACAGGTTAAATAGAGAAGAAAAAAAAATATCAGTTAAAGTTAGAAGCCTTCAAGAGTGGAGGTAAAAGTAAAATTTCTCTTATTGACGGAAGTATGCCTGATGTAAGTAAGTTTACTAAGATTGTGCCTAAATTTGATGAGTCGGAACCTGATGAATATTTTTCACTTTTCGAGAAGTTAGCTCAAAGTTTAAGTTGGCCTAAGGAGGTCTGGCCTATGATTATTCAACCTGCTTTGGTAGGAAAAGCTAGGTCTGCCTTTCTAGCTTTGAATGCTAGTGAGTGCAAGCATTATGATTTTATCAAAGATAATATACTTAAGATATATGAACTTACTCCTGAGTATTATCGTTTGCGATTTAGAAGGTTTCGTAAATGTGATAAACAATCATATGTAGAGTATACCCATGGTATTGTTAAACTTCATGATAAGTGGATTAAATCAACTGGAGTCACGTGCATGGAAGAGTACAGAGAGTTAATATTACTTGAACAATTTTTAAGGGGAATTCCTGTTGATGTACAGAGATATTTGTTTGAAAGAGAAGTTACAACTTTGCAGAGAGCTACTACTCTGGCTGAGAATTTTGGCCTGTTAAAGCCATTTAAAAGGGGAAACAATTCCAGGCGATCACTGTGGAGGATTTATTTTTGCTTTATTTCAATTTTTGTTTTTGCCAAATCCTGAGAGAGAGAGAGAGAGAGAGAGAGAGAGAGAGAGAGAGAGAGAGAGAGAGAGAGAGAGATTTCATTTGCTTTAGTTTTGCTAAATCGCGCGAGAGTGTGTGTGTGTGTGTGTTTGTGTGTGTATGTGTGTTTGTGTGTCCGCGGTGCGCGCTGAAGAACAAGTGGTAGTTAGTGAATGATTGTTTGTAGTGGGAAAGACTGTTGGTACAAATGAGATTGTTTGTTTATGTTTTTAGTTAGGTTACGACAGTGGTGAATGTTTCGGAGCGAATGCTTTTTTTATTTGACTGCACCTTAAGGCAGTTGTGTGAACGCTGGATTATATATATTTTTCTTACTAGCGTTGGAAGTGTTTTTTGATTTTCTAAGTAAGTACAGTTTTGTTTATCTTTGCTTGTCGTGACTGTGAATGATAGGAACAATTTATTATTTATCTTTGATTATAGTGCGATAGTTCAGTTAGTTAGGAGTGTTCATAAGTGTTTTTCTTTTATATTTTGGCAGGCCGTGATTCCTCCTTTGGAGAGCTTATATTTTGAATATTGATTGACGACCTGGCTTATGATAAGGAACTGGATACGACTGTTCAGATTTAGTTAAATGTTGATGACCCGGACCGAATGAATTTTGATTGCGGTTATTGATGATGATGATAAGGATGACGATGATGACGATGATGATTACGACCCCGATTAGGGAGGCAGCTATGGCACATTGGCCCTTGCTGTAGTGTTACCCACAGAGTTGTGGTAGTTTGCCATTAAAGACAGTTGGCAATGTGTGGACGACGGTATTGGTGTCCCTAAAATATATATATAAACATATTTGGTTATGGTGCATCTTAGTTTTTAAGTTTTGATATTTTTTCTCCGGGTTTATGTGAATGTGATATTTGTTATTTATTTTGTATGTTAAGTTTTCTTGTGTTGTCTGTATGATATCTTTAGTTTCAAGTATAATAATAATTTTGATTGCCTTTACTTTTAAGAATATAGTGTTAAGGTTATGTTTTGTTTTCATTTTCCTTCAGTCCAAGAGTCCAGTTGATAACGTAAGGGGAAAGTTTGTGCAGAGGAGACATTTGTCAGTTAGTGTGATCAAGGGTGTGGGGTTGTTTTGCAACATCCCGCCACATCACCACATACATCACCTTGCAAATCATTGCAGAATTCACCACACAATAGTCCTGGCCGGAGTAAAAATAAAGGCCAAGGGAAGGACTATGCTTTAAGTAATAGTAGTACTGTTGTGAAATGTTATTTTTGTGGTGAGGTTGGACATATTCTCAGGAATTGTCCTGGATGGCTCAAAAACAAAGAAAAGACAGGGAGTGTAGCTTGTTCTCTCCCGAGAATGTGTAGGTATGGTAAAGAAAAGTCTCCTGTGGTTAGAGAAATTTAAACCTTTCTGTTTTAAAGGAAAACTTTGTGTTCCAGATGAAAGTTCCAATGGAATCTCTGACAGGATGGTACGAGATACGGGTTCGTCGCACAGCTTGGTGGTCAGAGATGCAGTTCCTGGGATAGAGAATTGTATGACTCAAGATAGTGTAATTCTGAGGAGCATTGGTGGACTGACTACAGTACCCCGAGCAAAGTTGCATGTGGATTGTAATTTGTTTACAGGGAATACTGTTGTAGGAGTTGTTGACTCATGTATACCTAACATTGATTTTCTATTAGGAAACTATATTGCTGGTTCCAGAGTGATTCTAGATCCTGCTGTTAGGGATAATCCTCTGATTGAAAATCCAGTGAAGGACCTAGAAGAGAAAGCCATGTTTCAGTCGTGTGTCGTTGAACACAGCCTGAAGACTTTGGATACTGCAAAGAATTCGATTTGTACGAATGCTGCTCTTGCTGATGTCGCAGCAGGTGATGTAGTAGAGGAGCTAGAGCAGAGAAACTCTCCTCTGATAGAAGACAAGGTAGGTAAAGTCAACAAAGAAAATGGCTGTAAGCTAGACAACACTACTGTGGAGGTTTGTAAATCTTCTTTACTAGAGTGTAACATTTTGGATTCAAAGTTTCATAATGTTTGAAATGAAGCAATTTGATATTAGAGATGCTCAAGCTAATGATGATTCTTTACAACAAATGTTTAATGAAGCTGTTTCAGAGAGTGAAATCGCTACGGAAGCGACTTGCTATTATTTATAGACGGGAATACTGATGAAAAAGTACAGAGCACTTTCTACACCTTCTAATGCTTCATGGGACGTGAGGTACCAATTAGTTGTACCTTTAGGATTGAGAGAAGAAATAATCCGGATTGCCCATGTGAATACATCTGCCCATCTTGGAGTGAAGAAGACCACACTCAATATTCTGCAATATTTTTATTGGCCTGGAATAAGAGAAGATGTAAAGAAATTTTGCAAAGTATGTGATACTTGTCAAAAGGTAGGTATACCTAATCAGCCTATAAAGCCAGTACCTTTATCTCCACAGATTGTATGTAGTGTTCCATTCGAGAAAGTAATTTTGGATTGTGTCGGTCCATTGCCTAAGTCTAAGAAACAAAACCAGTATTTGATGACTGTTATGTGCAGTAGCATAAGGTATCCAGATGCTATACCTCTGCGGAATATTTCTGCTAAAACATTAATTCCTCATCTTGTTAAGATTTTCACCCAATATGGAATACCTAGGATTGTACAGACCAATCAAGGAACTAATTTTACGTCTTCATTATTTCAGGAAGTAATGAAAGTAATGGGTATTAAACATTTTATGTCCACAGTATATTATCCTCAAAGTCAAGGTTGTCTTGAAAGATTTCACCAGACGCTAAAAGAAGGTTTGACTAAGTTTTGTGAAGAAACTGGCAAAGACTGGGAGGAAGGATTGTCGTTCATTTTATATGCTGTGAGGAATGCTTATCAGGAAAGTCTTGGATCTTCTCCCATTTACTGTGTTGAGTGAGAATCAGAATGTATATGAAATATCTACTCCAGGTAAGAAGAGAGATCGGAAAATAGTACATATAAACCGATTAAAACTTTATTCTACTAAGGAGAAAACTGAAGAAGGTATTGCCGTTGCTAGCTTGGTTCTTGTTGACAAGTCTTCTGATCAAGTATCTGATAACCATCTTATAAAAACAGATGTTCGATTATCCAATTCTGACACTATTAACCACCTGAAATCTAAATTACATCATTTAACCTCTCTTCACTTGCAGGATATAAAAAGGTTGTTGGAATCCGTCCCAGCTATTTGTGGAGCTATACCAACACAAACGAGTCTTGTGGAAGTCGAGATACAGCTTGAGATCGGCTCAGTTCCAGTTAAGAGTGCTCCGTACCAAGTATCTCCATACAAGAAGACAATCATGAAAAAAAGAGGTAGATTTCTTGCTAGAACATGGTTTGGCCGAAGCCAGCCATAGTCCATGGTCATCTCCATGTGTACTTGTAGGGGAATCAGACGGTACATATCGGTTATGTACAGATTATCGTCAGGTAAACCAACTTACTGTTTCTGATTGCTATCCGTTACCTAGAATTGACGATCTCATTGACATGGTAAGCTCATCGAAATTTATATCTTGAATAGATCTTCTTAAAGGTTACTATCAACTTCCATTGTCAGAATCCTCAAAACATTTAACTGCGTTTGTAACGCCTAGTGGACTTTTTCAATAAAAAGTATTACCTTTTGGATTAAAGAATGCAACAGCTATATTTCAAAGGCTCGTGAATGATGTTTTGAAGGATTTATCAAATGTTGCAGTATACTTGGATGACATTATTGTTTTACAGATACTTGGAATAGTCACTTAGAGACATTAAGGAAGGTTTTCGCTCGGTTGAAAGCTGCAAACCTTACCCTGAATTTGGCGAAGAGTGACTTTGGTTATGCCCGAATTCAGTATCTCGGATACGTTTTTGGGAATGGAGAAGCCGCACCCGTTAATGCCAAGGTGAACGCCATCTTAAAAGTGAAGGAACCTACCTGTCGGAAGGAAGTTCAACGCTTCTTAGGGATGGTCGGGTATTACAGAAGATTCTGTAAGAATTTCTCGAAACTTGTTTTTCCATTGACTGATCTTACAAGCGGCAAGAAAAAGTTCCAGTGGACTTCAGAGTGCCAGGAGGCATTCGACAAGGCTAAGACTTTGTTAGTCTCAAGCCCAATTCTCAAATCTCCTGATTTTGGAAGTCTATTTGTCCTTGAAGTGGATGCCAGTGAGATTGGAGCTGGTGCAGTTCTCCTGCAGAGAAGCAAAGATTCCTTATTACATCCAGTGATGTACAGCTCGCAAAAGTTTAAACCCCATCAGCGTAACTACTCTACGATAGAGAAGGAAGCTCTTAGTTTACTTTTGGCTTTGGAGAAGTTTGATACTTATCTTCATTCATCCCCATACACTATTGAAGTGTATACTGATCATCAACCGCTTACATTCCTGCAGAGAATGAAGACTAAGAATAAGAGACTGACGAGATGGTGGT
>NC_090753.1:99143673-99161173 GCF_036898095.1 Palaemon carinicauda | reverse complement strand
ATATATATATTTTCTATATATATTATATATATATGTATATATATAGATAGATAGATAGATATATATAAATATAGTTAATTATATACATATATATATATATATATATATATATATATATATATATATATATATATATATATTTATAGAGAGAGAGAGAGAGAGAGACTCTAGAGAGGGAGAGAGAGAGAGAGAGAGAGAGAGAGAGAGAGAGAGAGAGAGAGAGAGAGAGACTCTAGAGAGGGAGAGAGAGAGAGAGAGAGAGAGAGAGAGAGAGAGACATATGTATATATGTATATGTATATATATATCATACATCATATAATTAGATATATATATATATATATATATATATATATATATATATATATATATATAATTTATATATATATATATGTTTATATATTTATATATTTTTATATTTTTATATTATTATATTTTTATATTTTTTATATATATTGTTACGCCCGTGCGTGTGAGTCCGGCCTTGCTTAAGGAACTCAGGGTAATATCAAAGGAAAAGAACAATGGAAAGGTTGCCAGTCGGCAATAAGACAAGGATTACCGACAAAATAGATATATTTACAACAATATTTAAATAAAATTTAATAAAAAGTGGAGCACAGTGGGTAACTACCGTATATTTTAAGTAAGCCAGGAGGTACTTCACGGGCGGTTGGATTTTCACAAGTTATAACGTGGAGTGGGTTGGACCGTGGACAATTTTAGTACCGCACTCTCATTCCCTTTAAAGGGAAATAAGTGAAATTTTTACCCGATCACTAACTTTTACAGGCTGGTAATACGATGAAGACGTGATGTTAAAACCTTTAAGAAAGTTAAATAAAAGTGCAAAAATTAGGAATTTGAACACTACATGTGGGCTATCAACATTGTCATAGGGTGAATTAATTAAGGTTAGGAGCAAATGGCATACGTGGTTGGGATATAAGGAATAGGATAAAAAAGGTTCAGTGTGTAGGATCTTTTTGACAGGTATATGTATAGAAGAATTGTCACTGACTTTTATCTTTCTTCGTGGCGGAGTGGTATGGTCACTGGCATACAGATATCCTGGACGAGGGTTCAAATCCCCACCGGTCCGATATCATAGTCTTTGGGCGGTTCCGCCTTGGGCTCTGATCCTGAGGTCGTTAAGAGAATCCAGACTTTAATGTATTAATATATATGGCTTATTTGAAATTATATATATATATATATATATATATATATATATATATAAATATATATGTATATGTAGGTGTATTTTATATATATATATATATATATATGTATATATATATATATATATATATATATATATATATATATATATATATATATATATATATATATATATATATATATATATACATGTAAATATATGTGTGTGTATATATATATATATATATATATATATATATATATATATATATATATACTATCCACTGTAAAGCATGGATGGCCGTTCAAATCAAGTTTATCCTTCTGATTTTATTCCTTGCATCTTTTTCCCCTGGTCTTACCACCGACCATATCCAAATTCTATATACTGAAGGAAGATAGGAAGGCTTAAAACACGAAGGTTGATATACTAGTTGGGATCAAAGTGAACACAATAGTTTGACCGCTTAGTGTTCAGATGGCGTTGAAGGTATATTGCATGTCATTTGTTTGTTTTTATTTAGAATTTGACAGTTGGCACAAACGATATCATGGCGCCATCAGTGAATAAGTCACACAAGTCCGTTGTTTGCAGTGAAGGAAAAGGAACCGATCCTCATATGGTGTTTCACAGGTTCCCTAAGGATAAAGAACGAGTAGTACTAACAGTATAATACATAAAGTATGTGCTGCTTATAAGTAAGCACAACTCATATTGGATATAAGATTGAGTCAAGACATCCGCAGTACATTTTATTTGTTTCAAACTTCTTCTTTTTTTTGGGGGGGGGGGGTCATAAAGTTATTACAATAATATATTTCTCAGGAGCTGACATATTTGACGTTAGGAACATGTTTAGTGGATTTATATAGTGTACTATATTTAACTTTGATTTGACTTAGAAGTGCGTGAAAGTTTCAGTGTGTTTGCACACCTGAATAGCATTACTGGATTATACTGCTTAAACATGTTATTTTATAGTGTTCCTTTTCATATTTTTTTTCTATTCCCTTCATAAAAACTAACATTTTACAATATTTGTAAAATGCGTTTGTTTGTATTTGCATTTTCATGTACATTGAATGCGTGTGTACGGCCTGTGCTTTCTGTGTTTGCATAATTGCTTTGAGTTATGTTTGTACTATGTATTTAATTCTGGAAGAAAACCAATCTTTAGTATTATGTTTTTTTCATATTTATAATCATATCAGAGTTTATTTGTATGTAATTCATTATTCAATTTCCTTGTATCTTTTTTTTTCTTTTCTTTTAATTCTGGTTTACAGTTTTTTATGTGCAATATTATTTGCTGCGTAAGTTTTTTCATTAATGTATTATTTATTAAAGTTAATTTGCATGTAATTCATCCAGCATTTTTGGTTGGCTTATATGCTACCTTATTTATATTTCCAACCTCATTTTGATTATTTTTATGTATGATACACTTTAATGAGTTAATATGTTCCTTTTCTTTGTATATTTATACATTTATAAGTTTATATTAATAAAGAGTATTCCTTGTGCCTCATGCATTTCTGTTACAATGAAAAAAAATATAATTGTGTTTTATATCAACCTAATATCTCCATTCTACAGTGGCCTACAAACTGAAATTAAATGTGTGCCTACACATATGAACTTGTGACTAAGTTTAACTAATCAGATATACAGTATGTTTTACTTTATTCGAGGGTGGTATTATATAGAAAATTTAAAAATGATTGTAATACAAAATACTTAAATTTGCAGGAAAATTAACCGAATTATAAGACACATGCCAATTAAGTTTCCGAAAAATAGGCTGAGAAACACAATATGTATTCTTAATCTATATATGTACCGATTTGTAAATTTGCAATTTAGTTATCTAAAATTTAAGAATGTCATAAATAAAGAAATAAAATATACTGACGTTGTAATGCAAATTATGAACAAATATGTCGTAAATTTACAATCGAATTCCATCCTATATTCTGGTAAGCATTGCCGCTCTGAATGTTTAACCATTCACTCAAGAGAGGGAGCCACTCGTTTCGCATGGGAGTATCTAGCATCTATTATTCACACACTCATTTGAGTGATATCAGGCTCAGCCTTCCTATCTTCCTCCAGTATATAGTCTTTGACCATATTCCTCATCACAACATCCACCTATCTGATCATCTAACGCCCCGCACTCCCAACCCCGTCACTAGCATGTACTTAGCTCCCTGGGTCAATTCTGCTTCAACCCTCCTACTATATGGCTAGAGCATCAAATGAACTACCTAAGGCTTATCTTTTACATTGCATATAACATACAGTGCATGCTTCCTATATAATGACTCACCTTCCTTCCCAGTACTATAGTAATTTCAAGCACTCCATTTCACCATACTCATATGAGATCTTTCAAGTAGTCACGCCTCTTTCCTCTTCAGTGGGAGTGGGGTGGCTTAGCTCAAATATTCAAAGGAATTGTGCATTTTGTGATATAAACACCAATTTTGGCACACGTGTACATTAATATGTTGCAAACATTTCCAGATATTGGGCCATTAGAATTTCTCTTTTTATATCTGCCATATTGGATATCAAAATGGCTGCCACTTGAAATCTACATTTGCTATTACCTTTGGACATAATGAAGCTATTGATTTGATTCTGGTGTCTAAATATATGTTTGGGGTATGGAATCTAATGGTCCCAATTGCCCCTTAGTATTGTATACCACAGTCTGTTATATAATTACATTTGGAAATTATCTAGGCAAATATAAGATTCAACATAACACTTTGGTGAGAAAGATATTGTTGAATACAGACATGCTACATGGTATAGTATCTGGGGATATATGAACAATGACATTCTACAATAGTCTGCTATTTGAGGCTGGGTATATGCTGGTACTGAAGATGCATGTACAGTCAGTGGTGAAAGAAGTGTCGCCTACGCCACCTTAATTTAACCCCCTTTTCTGTAGAGTTTAGAATGTCAAGTGTGAGAGAAGGTAGTAACGGGGAAGGGAGGGTTTGCCGGTTAATGCTGGTAAGAATTTAGAGGCGAGGCAAGGGAACATTTGTTAGAAAGTCAGAGATTTTCTCTCGAAAATTTCACCTCCTAATGAATAAAAACTCTTTACTCTTCGTAATCGCTCATTTGTTTAACGTGTAAAAACATTATGGATATAATATTTCAACCATGAGGACATTCACCACCAATAATATTAGATAATTCACTAATACTAGAAATCTCTCTCTCTCTCTCTCTCTCTCTCTCTCTCTCTCTCTCTCTCTCTCTCTCTCTCTCTCAAATGGTAATATAAACATATAACGAGAAACAAATTCTATCGATTACAAACAATTTGTTTACGTATTTTCATCATACACACACGAAATCTGTGATCAGTGACTAAATTCTTGGTTATATGCGCCTCTTGTTTAGTAGTGTTGTCCTCAAGCAAAAAAATTACAAAATTGATGTCGAAATTAACACTCGAGGTTTGAAGTCAATTTCTTACAGCATTTCTCGGGTTTGATGGTGATTCAACTACATTTTTTAATCTTATGTTTTTCTCTAAAATTGGAAAATCTATTTCGTGTCATAATGCATAAATGTATTTGAAGTTTTCTTTTTTTTCATGTAACTATCTGGATTCCAATTTAAATGTATTTAATCCATAATTTGATCTAGGATGGAGATTATAGCTTAGTGTTTTCCTGATGGCTTTTGACCAACCAGGAAGGGTACATCATCATCATCATAATATCCTACTCCTATTGATGCAAAGAGCCTCGGTTAAATTTTGTCAGTCATCTCTATTTTGAGCTCTTAAATCAATGCTTCTCCATTCATCATCTCCTACTTCACGTTTCATAGTCATCAGCCATGTAGGTCTAGGTCTTTCAACTCTCCAAGTGCCTTTTGGAGTACAGTTGAAAGCTTGGTAATTAATTTTAAAGATTTACAATACATATCAAATAATAGACGAGATTTTTCATATATGAGAACAGAATTCATTGTTTTTATGTGCCGTTATTAAATTGTTTCATGTTTTTACTACTTTGATCATATCTGTGAGGTTCTAAAAACTGAATATCATAATATAATTAATTACAATTTTAGGACGAAAAGACAAATACTTTTAAGAAATTAAAAAACTGGTACTTCTCTCGTTACTTATAATTTTTTCCCTCATACCTTACCCTAACCACCCACCCACCCCCACACCCCAAGTCCACTAAAACCTTGGCCCTTTCATTTCTTTTCTAACTTCACTAACACCCCCCTCCCACCCATATGAAGAAGTTACTAACCCTGCCTTGAAGTTGCAATCGTATCAAGATTTTAGGGAATCAGTAAAAAGGGGGTGACAACACTTCATTTGCCACTGACTGTACATAAACAATATCGTGTTATCATGTTCAGCATTGGCACAAGTACATGTATGTTGTGGAATCACGTGCAGTGCCATTCACAGTCACAGAGGCCTGTGCGCTGAAGGGCAGCCTATTTGACCTTGCAGCCCCTCACACACCTTTTTTTGTACTTGTAAGAAATCAGCTCAATGCAGTTGTGAACTGCTTCAGATAGCCTGGTCTAGTAACGTGTGTATTGTCCTTCCCTAGTCCTTCACTAACCCCAGTAGGTTATTGGAGGGAGCACTGGTGCTGGCAGCAATATCTGGCCCCACACATGTCTAGCTTCATACATTGCCATCTTGACATGTTCCGCTAGAGCTGCCTTCGTTTGAGGGATGAGCTACATATTGTTCTTCCTTGCGAAGAATTTCCTCCTGGCCTTGTCAATATCAGTGCATTTGCTGGTTTGGTTATACATAAGAATCATGAATCTCTCGATGATACGCATATTATCGTCTGGTATGTCACGCGGTGCAGAGGACACCAGCAGAAGCGCCTCAGTAAGTTCTGGCAGTACCTTCCAGATTTCAATAGCAGTCTTCTTGCCATGTCTAGCAAAACTAGACACTGTGTTGCATCCAGTTACAGAGTGGAACATTGGCAGTGCACGAGCTTTTTCTCCTCTGAACCCAGCTGCAATTTCATGTGCTGCTAGGTATCGGAAACTCTGGCCTGTTTCAAAAGCCAGCCACAGTTTGTCATCTGATTTCAGCTTTTGGGCATGGGACACTGCCAGCACAGTCCAGATGAATATTGCATGGTGTCCATGGTGGGCTACGTGAGATGCGTGCAGCTACTTCCAGGTGTCAGCTTGTTCATGGTTACATGAGTGAGTGAGGTCAGATCTGACAGTACTGGCTTGCTTAGCACTGCCTCTACATCAGCAATGTCGAGTTGATTGTCCTGGTCAAACCATTCCTTGAAAGCTGCTGAGAGGAGCCCGAACAGCCCAGTCTTGTTGCTGTTTCCTCATAGGAAATTGTGCCAGTTTCCTGGTATGGCTGCAGCTGCCACCAAACGTCTACGCACACTATGTCCCCGCTTTGCATATGCACTACCATTCAGTGAATCACCAAGGTAAGTATCCCAGACCAGATCCAGGCGTGACACTGTTCGCTACTTCATGGACATATATGGGATGAAGATGTGTTCCACATACTCTTTAAAGATCTTTGATGCAGTCAGTAACTGCATGTTGATGGTGGCTGTTCCATTGAGCACAACACAGTTCATTACAGGAGTCTCTGTCTCTGCGTTGGAATCTTCTTCCAAGCATGTGAGATCATTCTTGGTACCAGTGTAGAGACTTCCACCATGAGACAGTGTGGGAAAACATGCCTGCCTCTCATGAAAGAAGAACTCCTCAAGGTCTCCATCCCTCGTCTGGCAGCCAAAATACTGCCGTGTCAAGAGTTCACGGACATTATTGATGGAGGCGAGCTGTTGTTCTTCTTTGCTCTGCCTCCTTGGAGTTTAAAGGGCTGAACATATTCTGCATTTTACGATGAATGAGGTCGTCAGGATTGAAGAGAACACCCCCTATGTTTTCTGGACTGTGAAATGGCCTTCCCTGAATTTCCTGGATATATCTGGGTGTTTCATAGTAAGATCAGCCATATCTTTCAGGTGCCCTGGTATCCACTTAGCATAGTGGGTGTGATCTAGTGCATGGAACTAATGGACCAGCTCTGTCAGCGCATGAAAGTAAATCCTGAATGATCCCCGCCTGAGAGAACCACATACACTAGAACCAACAGTTCTAGTTCCAGCATATCTGCCAGTAGCAAAATTGGGGGATGTGTTCTCCTCTCTGGCAACACCAGTCTTCAAACAGATAATATTTTTTTATATCACTGATTTCTCCCCAACAGTAGTCATTGTAGGCAGAATATAGCAGGATGTACTGTACTGCTGCAGTTGTTTGATATGCTCTTCTTATGTGCAAGAAATGGGATGCTTGCAAGAATGAGTCTGCTGTACATGTTGTCTCAATTTCCGCTTCCACAAGTGCTTAAACCCAGCTACTCCCCTGAAGCCCTTCTCCCAGTGTTTTCAGTGGCGCAATTTCTATGTGGAGACCATAAAACGTCATCAACTTTTGGTCTTTACCATAGGCCTGTGGCTATTTCCACTGTATCGGCTGGGTAAAAGCAAACAGTGGTTGATCAAAGGTGACCACTGGTGTCTGACCAAGATTAAGGTGTGTTGCCATTATCCACTGTATCAGTGTTTTCATCGAGGACTTGCCTTGCATTGCCCTAGTAAAATAAACTCCAGAGTCATAACGTGGTTGAAGTTTCTTAAGCGTAAAATGGTTTAGTAGGAAGATCACACTCACTCTGCTAGGTGGATACCAGTGTTCCAGTGGTATTCTTCATCAGAGTGCTGTTTGAAGTCTCCTCTGATCAATTATACCACCGTAACAGCTGGGACTGATGACTTCTAGATGCTGCTAGTGACAAGTGGTACATCAGTGTAATATTGCGGCAAGGGGATGACTGTCTCTGACCATACATCCTCAGATCCTACAACAATGATGATGCTTTGATTCCCCCCCAATCCCCTTCACCAATGTAATAAAAAAATATTGTATCAAGGGGATAGAAGTTCCATGGATGGATTCCTTTTATGTTGTTGCACTGAGGTTGTGATCTTTGCACTCATTTTCGAAGGGCAAACCACTCGTTCTCTGTGAAACTGTTGGCAGATATAGTTACCCATTTGCGCTGAGAATTAGAGCACTCTATCATAGGAGCTGCTCAGGCCAAGTTGTGACACTCATCCAATTCCATCCTGCCCATAGGAGCATGGAGCATCATCCCAATGTATGTTGGAAGTGGGGTCTCCTGTGCAACAGTGTGGTTGTGGGGGCAACAAGTCTTATGAGAGAGAGAGAGAGAGAGAGAGAGAGAGAGAGAGAGAGAGAGAGAGAGAGAGAGAGTGCGGGTATGTGTGTGTTTGTGTTAGTGTGTGTGTGCGGGGTGCACGCCGTCGGACGAGGGGAAGTTAGCGTAATGATTGTTTGTAGTGGGAAAGACTTTTGGTATCATTGAGATTGTTTGTTTACATTTTTTAGCTAGGATAGGGCGGTGGTGAATGTTTTGAGCGAAAGCCTTTTCTATTTGACTGTAGCAGGAGTCGGTTGTATGTTTTTTGTTTATCGACCAGCTGGCTTGGAAATGATATTTTTGTATTAGCGTCAGTACTGTTTTCATTTATATTTGTTAGGCGCGATCATGAATGATAGAAAGTTTATTATTTATCTTTGATTATAGTGCGATAGTTTAGTTAACTAGGAGTATTCGTAGGCGTTTTTCTTTTTTATTGCAGGCCATAATTCCTCCTGTGGGAAGTTTTTCTTTGGATCTATTGATTGATGACCAGGCCTGATATAAGTTTCTAATGATGATGATGATGATGATGTTAATGATGATGACGATGATAATAACCACGACCACGATCAAGGAGGCTGTAGTGGCAAATTGCCACCTAGTGTAGGCTACTGTTAACCTCAGAGCTATGGTAGTGTTTCTTGAAAGACACAGTTCGGCTTCTTGTGGACTATGGTGTCCACAAGCAACATATTTAAGTTTAAGTTTTGGGTACTTCGTTTGCATGTGGTGGTGTTGGTTTTAACGAGTGTTTACTTGAGTATTGTTTTTCTGATTATTTGAGACAGTTTCTGTGTAGCTTATGTACATGTGCCATTATATATATTGTGTTTTTCTGAGTATTGGAGACAGTTGCTCTGTACATCTACTTACAATATATATATATATATATATATATATATATATATATATATATATATACATATATATATATATATATATATATATATATATATATATATATATATATATATATATATATATATATATGGATTAATATCAACACAACATCGTGTTCAAATAGAAATAAATTTCTACCTCATACCTGGGATCGAACGCTAGCCCCTTCTAATGAAAGGCCAGGTCGAAACCAACCATGTCACGAGAGCCCATAAAAAGAATTGGAACCTGACCGCTACCAGCTGTCCGAGGATTTACCTGGCGAGACATCAGTCTCTTACCAGCGAGTTTTACCCAATTCCCCGGGCCACCACGTGACACAATTGGTAATAATTCATTCAAATTACCCCTAATGAGTCAATATGGATTAATATCAACACAACATCGTGTTCAAATAGAAATAAATTTCTACCTCATACCTGGGATCGAACGCTAGCCCCTTCTAATGAAAGGCCAGGTCGAAACCAACCATGTCACGAGAGCCCATAAAAAGAATTGGAACCTGACCGCTACCAGCTGTCCGAGGATTTACCTGGCGAGACATCAGTCTCTTACCAGCGAGTTTTACCCAATTCCCCGGGCCACCACGTGACACAATTGGTAATAATTCATTCAAATTACCCCTAATGAGTCAATATGGATTAATATCAACACAACATCGTGTTCAAATAGAAATAAATTTCTACCTCATACCTGGGATCGAACGCTAGCCACTTCTAATGAAAGGCCAGGTCGAAACCTACCATGTCACGAGAGCCCATAAAAAGAATTGGAACCTGACCGCTACCAGCTGTCCGAGGATTTACCTGGCGAGACATCAGTCTCTTACCAGCGAGTTTGGGTAAAACTCGCTGGTAAGAGACTGATGTCTCGCCAGGTAAATCCTCGGACAGCTGGTAGCGGTCAGGTTCCAATTCTTTTTATGGGCTCTCGTGACATGGTTGGTTTCGACCTGGCCTTTCATTAGAAGGGGCTAGCGTTCGATCCCAGGTATGAGGTAGAAATTTATTTCTATTTGAACACGATGTTGTGTTGATATTAATCCATATTGACTCATTAGGGGTAATTTGAATGAATTATTACCAATTGTGTCACGTGGTGGCCCGGGGAATTGGGTAAAACTCGCTGGTAAGAGACTGATGTCTCGCCAGGTAAATCCTCGGACAGCTGGTAGCGGTCAGGTTCCAATTCTTTTTATGGGCTCTCGTGACATGGTTGGTTTCGACCTGGCCTTTCATTAGAAGGGGCTAGCGTTCGATCCCAGGTATGAGGTAGAAATTTATTTCTATTTGAACATGATGTTGTGTTGATATTAATCCATATTGACTCATTAGGGGTAATTTGAATGAATTATTACCAATTGTGTCACGTGGTGGCCCGGGGAATTGGGTAAAACTCGCTGGTAAGAGACTGATGTCTCGCCAGGTAAATCCTCGGACAGCTGGTAGCGGTCAGGTTCCAATTCTTTTTATGGGCTCTCGTGACATGGTTGGTTTCGACCTGGCCTTTCATTAGAAGGGGCTAGCGTTCGATCCCAGGTATGAGGTAGAAATTTATTTATATATATATACATATATATATATATATTATATATATGTATATATATATATATATATATATATATATATATATATATATATATATATATATATATATGTATATATATATATATATATATATATATATATATATATATATATATATATATATATGTATATATATGTATATATATATATATATATATATATATATATATATATATATGTATATATATATATATGTATATATATATATATATATATATATATATATATATATGTATATATATATATATGTATATATATATATATATATATATGTATATATATATATATATATATATATATATATATATATATATATATATGTATATATATATATATGTATATATATATATA
Organism: Palaemon carinicauda; assembly: GCF_036898095.1. Taxonomy (NCBI): domain Eukaryota; kingdom Metazoa; phylum Arthropoda; class Malacostraca; order Decapoda; family Palaemonidae; genus Palaemon; species Palaemon carinicauda. Next base: position 99,149,883 of record NC_090753.1, on the reverse strand, counting down.
TGTATATATATATATATATATATATATGTATATATATATGTATATATATATATATATGTATATATATATATATATATATATATATATATATATATATATATATATATATATATATATATATGTATATATATATATATATATATGTATATATATATATATATATATGTATATATATATATATATATATATATATATATGTATATATATATATATATATATGTATATATATATGTATATATATATGTATATATATATATATATATATACAATGTTGTGGTTTATACAATTGTTAATTTTGTCTGATTTAGTTTAATTTGATTAGTATTAAGGGTGAGTATTTTAATAATAACCGATAATTGAATGTTGGATTTCAGTATGACGTGATTCTTATAGTTATAAGCAATATAGTTTTAAGGCTATGGTTTGTTTTTTTGTTTCCTTTGTGCAAAATTCCAGTTGACGTAAAAGTGAGGGGAAAGTTTGTGTTGTGGGGCAATTTGTCTGTCAGAGTGATCAAGGGTTTGGGGGTTTGTTTTTGTTTACATCCCGCTACAATACTTAGTTTGCCAACCAAAATAAGATGCAAATTGCTGCCATCGAGGGAACGGTAACCATCTTTAAAAGAGGCCTCTGATTCAAGGCTAGAGGTGCAACCATATACCCATGCTCGGGTTCACTGTACCACTGATATAAATTGAAAACAATTAAGGTATTGAAATAAAGTGGATGATTTGGTGCCACATCTTCATTTGTGTTTGATGCTGTTAAACTTAAGTATCTGGGCAGCAGAAACTTCTGCAGGGTTAGTGGCTGCAGAATGGTCCTTGTTGTTGGGACCCTCTAAGATCATACTAACTAAGGCAAGCAGCAACAGTAGTGCAAATTCTTCTTGTCATACTTCAAGGAATCCTATGAAGGCTTTGGCTTCTCCAAATATTTGACAGCAAATACTCTGTATAGCACAGGCAAGATGGACTATATTACTATCACTGTCCTGCTCACAGGCTTTAGAAAGAGCAGCTCCAACATCTTTTTCAAATGTCATTAGGATCTCTCTCTGCATGGTGTATGCCCGAATGTCAGAAAACTGAGCCAGAAGTCTCTGTTTCAGTCATGTGGAGTGGACTCTCGTTTCCATCTAGATTTTAGCTATTCCATTCTGAACAGTTCGAATTGGTCAAGATCACCCAATCTGAATACTGGTTTCATCTCCTCCTCTTGCCTTTTTTCTTCAATGTAGAGGACGAGTTCAGCAAAGACAACTGATGACATTTATTGCTCTTGATGTGTGTTCTGTGTGTGACTGAACTTTTTTGGGGCGTTTGTAAAGTCCTATTAAGTAACATGGGTGATACTAGGCTTCCAATGCTATCATGTCATCATCATTGAGATGGCACAGGAGGGTTGCACAAACACGCACCTGTCTATCCAGTTGGAATGTTGTAGCTTTGCGAAGACTGTCAGCCCTAGCAAGCTGTTGACAAAAGAAACGAATTTCTGGGACATTCTTCTCTTTACATGATGAGCGGGATTGAAACCTGGTGCCTTTGCATGCAGCTTGTTTCTTATTGCTCTCACCTTCTTTCTTGAGTGTTATCTTTTGTGTTCTTTGCAGTTTTTGTATTGTTGTACTGGAGCCTGCATGTCTGATGATACTTTGCACTATTTGCAACCATCACAGTTTCAACGTCATGACCATCATCGTGCCATTTCAGAGGAAAGGATCATAAAACTTTCTAAGTTCAATAAATTTGACCAAGTTCTCTGTTGGTGAACCGAACCCGCTCTCAATGTCTTTTCTCTTTGATTGGTCAGGTTTGGTGAGTTTCTCCGTTTTCTCCTCTTAACATATGAGGCATTACTTCCAATCAATCGTGGTGAAGTGCGATGATGTTGATGGCGAAGCTTGCTAACCAGTAGCAGCAGCTCATATGAATCTCTTGGAAATGGAACTGTATCCAAACCTGCAATGATATTGACACTTTTAACATTTCTGTTATCACCACTACTATACCACTACTGATATAAAAAAAATTACACTACTATACCACTATTTCTACCGCTACTACCACCAACACCACCACCACCAATACCACCACCACTAACGCCACCCCCACCACCAACACCACCATCACCACCACGTAAACGCACATTTAGATACCAGAAATCAAGTCAATAGCTGCATCAGACCCAGAGATAAGAATAAATTTAATCTTTAGGCAGTGGGCAGCCATTTTGAAAGTCAATATGGTGGCCAACTCTTAACAATACCAAATAGCCGGTAGTACTTTTGGACTCCGTGCCCCCAAAAACATATATTTCTATAACAGAATCAAGTCAATAGCTCTATTATGTCTAAATATAATAGCAAAAGTAGATTTCAAGTGGCGCCCATTTTTAAATTTCCTTACTACTAGAGTTTTCACAGAATAAAAAGAGTTTTCATAGTCTTGAGGCCAAGAGCTTTTTCATAGACATTAAATGCCAAAAGCTTTCTCATAATCTTTTGATGCCAAAAGCTATTTCATAGTCATTAAAAGCCAAAAACTTGCTCATAGTCTTTAAATACCATACTATATATAGTGGTTTGTCATAATCCCTTTTTTCCCCATTAACTGGTTAATTACATGGATCTGGTCAGTTGTTTGATATCCACTTCTAAAACCTGCCTGCTCTCTTAGCTGATTAAAGTCAAGCTTTCTTCCTGTTTTGCCTAATATGATCATTGCAAATATTTCATATATTATTGAGAGTAAATTTGTTGGGTGGCATTTTGTATCTCTCTTTTTGTGAAATAATATAATGATACTTTTTGCTAAGCTGAACATTTTGCGTAAAGTTCAGCGAGTTTCGCTACTTCTTCTTCTTCTTCTTCTTCTTCTTCTTCTTCTTCTTCTTCTTCTTCTTATTATCATTATTATTATTATTATTATTATTATTATTATTATTATTATTATTAGCCAAGCTACTACCCTAGTTGGAAAATCTAGATGCTATAAGCTCAAGGGCTCAATCACGTAAAAATAGCTCAGTGAGGATAGGAAACAAGGAAATAAATGAAAGATATAAAAAGTAACGAAAAATTAAAATTGAATATTTTAAAAAACATTAACAACATTAAAACAGTTAATTCATATATAGACTATAAATAGACTTATATCAGCCTGTTCAACATGAAAACATTTGCTATGAGTTTGAACTTATCAATTTCTACGGATTCAACTACCCGATTAGGAGGATCATTCCACAAATTGGTCACTGTTGAAACAAAACTTCTGGAATGCTGTGTAGTATTGAGCCTCATGATGGAGAAGGACTGAATATTTAGAATTAACTGCATGCCTAGTATTACAAACAGGCTGGAACTTCCAAGAAAATCTAAATGTAAAAGATGGTCAGAATTATGAAAAATCTTATGCAACAGGCATAATGAACTAATTAAACAACGGTGCCAAAGATTAGTATCTAGATCAGGATTAAGAAATTTGATAGACTGTAAGTTTCTGTCCAACAAATCAAGATGAGAATCAGCAGATTGGTCACCGAAAATCTTAAAAGACTTTCTTAATGAGCTAGTTTTTTGTGCAATTAAAAAAGACAGAGACATAATGTGCTTCTCAAAAGTACATTTGTTGCCAAGAATCACACCTAAAATTTTAGGTCATACAAAGTTTAAGAAATATTATCAGTGCTGAGATCCGGATGTTGAGGAGCCATTGTCCTTGACCTACTTACAATCATACCTTGAGTTGTGTTAGGATTCAACTTCATATTCCTTAATTTGTACCATGCACTAATTATAGTTAAATCTCTATCAAAGGACTCAGCAACCCCAGATTTACATTTAGTAGATGGAACTGATGTAAAGATAGTAGCATCATCTGCATATGAAACAAGCTTATTTTCTAGGCCAAACCACATGTCATGTGTATATAGTATGCAAAGTGATGGGCCAATAGCACTACCCTGTGGAACACCAGATACCACATTCCTGTACTCATTATGGTGCCCATGAACAACAACTCTCTGAGATCTATTACTTAAAAAATCAATAATAATGCTAAGAAACGACCCACCCACTCCCAACTGTTTCAGTTTGAAAACAAGGGCCTCGTAATTGACACGGTTAAAGGCAGCACTAAAATCAAAGCCAATCATACGAACTTCCTGACCACAATCAAAGGATTTCTGTACAGCATTGGAGATTATAATAAGTGCATTACCTACTCCCAAGCCTTTATAAAAACCTTATTGCAAACTAAGGGACAGATGATTACCTTCAGCTAACCTATTAATACATTTTGCCAGAAGAGTTTAAAAAACTTTAGATAATATTGAAGTTATGGAGAATGGGCGGTAATCAGTTGGATTTGAGATACTATAAACACATTTACATAGTGGAGTAACATTATCAATTCTACCACAAGTGCTAAATGCTCCTCTTCTTGCTAACTTCGGCAAAATAACAGATATCTTTGGAGCTAAGGAATCTGCAGTCTTTATAAAAAAACAAAGGAGAAATACCATTCGGGTCTTCACCTCCATAAACATCAAGGTCCTTCAGCAGAGCTTTAATTTCCCGAGATCGAGAAGCTAACCTAGTTATTTTAGCATCAGGAAAACGTGAATGAGGAAGTTCGAGTTCCTCATTACTCTGCTTACTGTCAAACACATCAGCCAAAAGGGTTGCCTTTTCCTTTGGACATTGAGTGACTGAGCTATCTGATTTAAATAAAGGAGGAACTGTTGCATCTACACCAACGAGTGCAGGTTTAAGGGTAGTCCACCATTTATATCACTAGATTGTACCAGAAAGGGTTTCTTTTATGGTTAGATTTTATTAGTTTTCAGTTGAAGCATAAACTCTCTGAACAAAAGCTCTAAGCTGATTATAGTTATCTTAGGTCAAATCTAATCTATTACTTTTCCAAAGATGATAGACCTCCTGCTTCTCCAAATAAGCACGTCTACAGTTATCAATGAACCATAGTTTGTCCTTCACTCAGTACCTTAGCGCACAAGAAGGGATACACTATCAATTATGCTGACTAGAGTCTCATTCAAAGGAACAATAGGATCAACACTACAACACAATTCAAGCACGAGAGATCATGCAAAATCATATGAATCTCACATGAGTATAAATACATCAGGGACAGCCTGCTCAGTCATCACTACTAATGAAATCAGTGCATTATCAGTTGTCCCGACCTTACTTGTCATAGCGCCAGGGGAGTCAGTGTATATGAGGTCCAAGCAGTTACCAGACCTGTGAGAAGCTTCACTTATGATTTGCTCACAGCCAAACTAAGAGGCAAAGTCTAAAGCTCTTAAGCCATGGGTATTGGTAGGAGAAACAGAACTTAACCATTCCCTATGGTGAGCATTGAGATCACCAGCAAAGATGAAAGAGGCCTTTCTATCATCTTCTTGTATCTTAGTCATAATGATAAGAAGACAATTGAAGATAGAATCATCCATGTCTGGATTCCGGTAGATCGAACACAAATAGAAGTTGTTACGCCTGCCACAAACTTTTATTATCTGAATCTCATCACATCCACATTCATAGTAGGACTTATGAGACGCAGAGTACTCAGTCTTAATATACTGTACACCATCGCCACTCCCGTGGCCCTAGGGATGGAATCACGTTTCAACATTATTGGCTTCTTAAAACCAGTTATAAGGAGTTCAGATGAGTCCCTCATATTAGAAGCTTAGTTTCTGAGCACAAAATAATATCATATTGTCTGGACGCAGCTGTAAGGTCTTAAACATTTCCATGAAGACCACGAATATTGCAATACAGTAGACGACATTGACGAAATCTAGGACGTCTCCAGACAGCACGATAAATAATTGTAATAGAAAAGGGACATCATACTTAAGAACTAAATTAGCATGAGTGATAACAAAAATATTATGTACAGAAATATCAATAAAGGGATTGATCAAACCCAACGACTATAGAAAAAAAAAGTCAAAAAATCTTGTCAACATGAAGAGCCGATACACCATGCAAGGCAAAATAATCTCCAGGGTAGCCACTTCAACTGAAGGGAGGACAGTAAGGATGGTTTCATAGAAGAAATACAGTCAGATAAGGATAAGACAGCCTCTTGATAGACCACCAGGTATCCATGGCCCTTCTATTAGGCCTGCCTAACACACTATCCCCCCCCCCAAAAAAAAACCAAAGATGGGGAA